>NW_017100261.1:9315264-9335672 GCF_001263275.1 Habropoda laboriosa
TTTTCGGATATTTGCCGCGTCAGGAGGCGACAATGTTCGCACCCCCCGGCGACGATTAATCGTAATTAGCCGGCGAGGATCGTTTCGTGGAATCTGTTTGCCAGCCTCCCGTCCTACCACGAACACGAAGAAGATACCTCTCTAATTTAATTTGGCCGGCGACGATTTTTTCTCGCTTCGTTTTCACCGAGTTTGTCTTAGGGGGCTGGCCGCTGTTGTTAATCTCGTTGACGCGAGTTAGGGGTGTGATTGTGTTTGCCCAGGTTTATGATTGTTTTTTCGAAGGGGCTGCCGAGTTTTGATACGCACGGACCCGTGGAAACTGTAACGATAGAGTGTCACGCAGAATAAACTTCCAGTTTTTGTCTGATACACCGTAGAGTGCCGAGTGTTTCGTTTATCTTAATTATCGATCGACTAGATTGCTGGGAAGCTTTCAGTTGCTCTGTTCTCTTTAAGGTTCCATTACTACTTTAAGTGGAATTTATTCGATTGTTGGCAGTGGTGAATTTAATTTCATTGATTTTTTTTTTGGAGAGTGAATGGAACAATGATTTACTGTGGAGGTAAAGTGTTAATTAAGATATTGTTGTTATGTGGTTGGAAAATAAGGAGGAAGAGGGATGAGGTCGATAGACTTGTGGAACTTGTGGAATGATTTACTGCACCATTCAATAATCTGAATTAAAGAAGGAGTTACGTTTGAATAAGTTAAAAAATCTAAATCTAACAATACCATTTTCCACTACTAATAAAACAATACCCTTGTTTAACTTCAAAAATCGAAGCACAACATTCCACATTCCAAGCTCACAAAATCAACGTAATAAACCACAAACAAGTCCACAAATTGGTCCCACAAAATTAATTATTCTCCTCACAAATTAATTCAATAGTCATCTAATACCTTCGTTTGACTTAGAAAATGGAGCACAAAATTCAACATTCTGAACTGACAAAATCAACGTAATAAACCACAGACATATCCACAAATTGGTCCTACACAATCAATTATTCTCCTCACAAATTAATTCGGTAGTCATCTAATATCCTCGTTTGACTTGGAAGCACAAAATTCAACATTCCAAGCTCACAAAATCAACTCGATTACTTATCGTCAACACAATGAACCACCGACAAAAAGTACACGGACATTCTTTGCGACAAGTTCGTCAGCTTTCCTTTCGCCAACAACATGGCGGTTCCTCCGTGGAGGACGAGAAGCCAGTATGTATACATATAATACATACGTAACGGGACTCATTTTCGGAATTGCTTAAACGCGCGTGTAATTGAATCCTGCTGGCCGAGATTGGACTTGCCGCATGAATTCGCAACACGGCCCGGCCAGCATTTTCGACTTATTAACGGGGCGCACCAGCGAAAGGCCATCGAAATTATGCGAAGTGCTTTCCTATTATCGATGATAGTCAGCGAGCGACGGACACCAATAGCACCACCATCATCACCAGCTCGATCCCAGTCCTGGCTGCTTAATTATTCGTCCCAAAGTTTTCGTGGCCACGAAATTACCGTAATGACGGCCCGTAATGATACAACGTCGTACGTCGGCCGCTTTTGTGCCGTTAACCTCGTACCAGCCATTTCAACCGTCGTAATGACGGCAGTCACACGTGAAAAAAACGACAAACAAGCGGTTGATAAATTCGATTTACGTGTTTATTTTAAGCCGCCGGTTTCTGGTGAACCCCCTTTTGCAATTCTAGCTATTTGGAGAGATGTTTGAGCGATTACATTCGACATCCAATGACTTAGAATGTTTAATATTTATTTGATAAATGTTTCATTGTAGATTATTAATTTAAATGGAATTTTTATATTTTCTGACGGAAGCTTTCTTGCGTGTATATTTTAAGAAACACTTTTACCGTGACAACTCGTTGATTTTACGACCTTATTAGGTTTGTTTCATCGAGTATACGTAGAAGGAAGAATTGTGTATTGGGGAAGATTTGGAAAAGGAAGGTTCTGAATCGTTTCCAAGAGGAATCACTTCGTCAAACAAGAAGTTTGACGTCCCTCAAGCCACACAGCATCCACTAGCCAGACACGTCACAGGCTGACTTAATCTTGCGTAACTAATGAGTGCAACGGTGAAACTTCGGCTAACGATGGTAAAGGACGCCTGTTACAGAAGTCGATTTGGGCCAACTGTTCTGTAATCCTTTGTAAGAGCCAACCTGATCCTTTTCCAGGATTTGCCAGGACACACGCTTCAACTTCCAGAAACCTGTCTTCTTCAGTGGTCCAAACGAATCCTCTAATCAATCATCTCTTCCTCAAGATGTCTTCGCGAAAATCACATCTAACGTACCATCGAAACTTCCTCAAGGAGTCAACGATCTACGGTGCATTCCAGTTGTGGCATTCTTGAGATGTGCTTTTTCGTAAAATATAAAATTTGATAAATTTGGCAAATAAATTCAAATTAGCAAAATTGCAAACAAATTTCGGATAAAATCTAAAAAAAGTAATCCTGAATTTTCTCTTTTACTTAGGATTGCTAATTTCTGTTGGTTTCAGGAAATGCAACGCGCCCCCGGAACTTATTGTTAGACCAGAACCGCTTGAGGAAGCAATAGGCTACTAGCACTTAGGATAGCAAAAAAAAAAAAAAAACGAAACAAAATCACACGAAAAATTGCATTTTATTGTTATTAAATTAGCGGAAGGAAAGGTTTTATTACTCTAGTGTAAAGGGTTAACCACGTAATCCGGCAAAGGTGGAAGCAACGACTTCCAAACGATAAAATACAAGGTCGTTCCACTGTAAGCTGCCCGTCAAATTCGATTTCCTCCATGGAACACGCAGCGACAACGTCGAAAGTTTGCCGCCTAGGCTTCCGTAGGTCGCGATTAATGGGGCAATCGACGCCAGCCAGCGTCGCCGTAGAATAAAGAGAAAGAGAGACACAACGCGAGTCCTACATATCTCCTATTAATTATCCAGGCGGCTCCGGGAGAGAAAATCGAGCGTCGCTTTTCCAGCTCGCCGCCGGTGGAGCGTGGCTAGCAGCCGGTAATCACTTTCCCGGCGAAGAAAACAGACGATCCGCTGTTAGCCGCAGGCCACTGCCTCGCTCTTCTCCTCGTCGCGGAGACTCCTCTCTGGCTCCGGTTCGAGAGGGCTCATTGGTTTCCAGTTAATCGCGCGGGCAACTGGACCGTTCTAACGAGGCCCCGGCTCGATGCTTCGAAACTCGAAAAATCTCTCGAGCAGCCGGAGAAAAGGAACGAAAGAGTCGAAAGGAGGTGAAGAGAGAACGAAAGAGGAGAGCCAGACGACTATTGAAGCCTCCTCATTGTGTTAGAATCAAGACCCAGGATGAAGAGTGAGAGAGAGATGACAAGCAAAAAGATCGAAAGACAAAGAGAGAAAGGAACGGGTTCAGTGCGTGCAGAGGCCAGGTTATAAGCCGAAAACAATAACGACGGGGTTTCTTGCACCCTCCATGCGTCAAGTTGTACATCCTGTAAGGCGCTTACCGCAGCACTCGACGATTGTTACACGGGGGTGGTAGCTGAGGGACGGTTAACTTGATCCCGATTCACGGCGCCGACGACGCGATGTATGAATCCGCCCTCAGAGCGCGATCGCGCCCCTCCCGCCGCGGAGTTAAACACCGTGTCTATCTTTGAATTTATCGCGCTGGATAACCGAGGGATCGCGCCGGATGAGTGGTGTATATTGATTTTTCGGATAGACGCGGGGACACGGTTGCGGAGTGACGTAATAATGTACGACGAGGTGAAAATCCCTCTCGTTTTTTCTTTTTTTTTCCTGGATTGAGAATGTGTACTTTGAGGCGAGTGAATGAAATTGGCGAGAGTTAACCCTTTCGTAATGGAATTGTTTTTTTAGGAATTTGTTATTTATCTCTACTAATCGTCCTAATCGTTCCACAAGCGAAACGGTTAAACTAAGAATATGAAAATTTGAAGACATCGAGTAGATTTGATGGAACTAATTTCGCGAAAATATAGGTTAGGAGTTTGATTTTATTAGCAATCTCTTCTCCTTTGTCGTTCCTGTCGTAGCTCTTCTGCAGCAATATAGGGCTGAAAGGAGCATAATATAATTTGTGGTGGATAGATCCAGCGAAGGTTCTCAAAGAGTCAAATGTTTGCAGATGCCTCGGGACCAATTTTCAGAAGCAGGAAAATCAGTCAACAAAGGCGAGGACCTTCTATGACTTCGTTTGAAAGGAGTCTTGGCCTGGTTGAGGTGAATACGTGATTAAAACGTCATGAACAACTGAACCACTTATTTGATTAGGCAACTATAGAAGATCGGACAAATACTGGAGCGAATTAGCTTATTCTGTCTTACAATTGCGACTAAATATTTCCGCAGGTTGAATAATCTGGAAGAATTTCACTTCGCTCTAAGTACACAAAATGATCAAAAATGTCGCGTCTACTTAGGGGAGCAATATTTAACCCATCAATTTTTTGTACGATGATCCAATTTGAGCAGACTCAGAATTCTGAAAAATCTATTTTCACGCTAACAAAAATCCAACAATTGCAATAAATTGAGGACTTAACCCTTTCGCTGCGACTCGCAGTAAATTTTTAATTATAGCTGCAAAGTTTGTTATCTTGACCGGATCGTTTTAAAATTCGGTTCATTAAAATAAGGTGGAAATGCGTAAGGGATAAAATAAGTATTAAGTTAAGGTGGAAGTGAATTTTCGCGAATTTTCAAAACGCCTATAGGCGTCAATAGTGACGAAAGGGTTAAACAGATCGAATGAGCAAAGTTTTGTCGATACTGAAGAACAATCTCTGAAGAGCATCCAACCTCAAACAACCCGAAAAATCATCTCACTGTGTCAACACCCTCGCCAAAATCTTCCTGCCGCTCCAACTAAGCACAAACATCTAAACGAGTCACCCCAATTCAAACATACCAAGGATTCAACTCAAACACCTCAACGCCCAAATTAATTCTCTCCGCTTCACACCTCAATTTAACTCTCGGAAACCCCATGAAAACTAGCCAAAAACCCCTAGATCCAACACCGAACCACCTATAACCATTTCACAACTGTAACCCGATTCCCATCCACTATATTCTGACCCAGTTCATCGAGCCAGCAACGAGCTCGAAAACCTCGTGAAGCCACCGACGACGGAGAAGCCGCAACTTCGACAAAACGGCGGCGTACAGGCGCGAACAATAAACGTCGAGAGCATCCACAGTGGCAGCGTCGACGGCAGCTTCTCCTCTCTCTCTCTCTCTACCCCCTCGTTCAACGAGATACTCGGCCGCCGAGTAAATTGCGTCTTTCGCGCTAATTACGCGAGAAGCTGTGTCGCGCCCGTCGACACTCGCGCCCGTTGCTCCCCGCGCGCGCGTTCATGTTTATTCAGACGGTTTCGGTTGTCAGGCGGAATTTCATTCGGCGAAGGAGCCAGCCACCCAAGGGATTATAAAGTCAAAGCTCGCGAAGGTGGTGCTGGCGGGCCAGCGGGTCCGGGCGTCGCGACGCCAGTCGACTCGAGTTTCAGACGCGAGGCGATACACCGGCGTAGGAGGAACGACGATGACGACGAGCAGGAGAGTTTTGGAATTCGTGGCGCGTAAGCGGCACCCGGTAATTAATAGCCACGCCAGCGAGAGTTTGATTACCTTTTCGACCTTATCTGCGAACTGTCGCCTGCCCTCTCTCACTCGCTTTCCTCTCCTTTCTTGCCACCTTCCTTAGACGGCTTCGTTCTTCTTCCGGCCGGCGAGTGCGCGCAATTTCGCGTGCCAAGAAATTAGCCAGAGAACTGCGCGATCGAACTGTCGAGACAATGGACCATGGAGGTTTTGTTAATTCCAGCCGGAATTTCGAATTAACTCAGGGAATTTCATTTGTGGATGATAATGGTCTTATTCTTTCATCGTTTCGGGTGTTTTTTTTTTTTTGGTTTCTTTCTGTAAGGGATTGTTACGCACACTTGGGATTAGGCAGGCAGTAGTTGGAGTTATTTAACGGGAGGTAGGTGGTAGGTTTTAGTTCAATCGATGCAGGTTTTTTAACACTACTCTGTGGGGGAATGATTTTTTTTATGTACGACTTGATCAGCTTGTCTTTTGTCTTAGAGGTAACGTAATATTTGAGGATCATATTTTATATAAAGTGAAAATACGTGAAGTGTGGAAATAGAAGAATTATATTTGTTGGAAAAAGAATTTTTGGGATTAGTGCTTTTTGAACCCTCGTCAAACCCGAGAAACACGTGTAACAATTCAAGCAATGCAGGTTTTGAAAGTATTTGGTCTCAATTTTTACAGAATTACTAATTTTCAATACCAAAGAAAGTATCTTCCTCAAGTTTACAGAATTACCAATTTTCCATACAAAAAAAATTTCTCCCCACAATTTTCTCATGGGAAAGAACTTTCCAATCTAAAGGATCAATTTTTATGCTTCCCACACGTGTAACCGTACCATAAGGAACTCGTCTGCCAGTTAAAACTCTTTATCACAGTAGATAACTGGGTGTTTGACGGTGGTTAGAGTAGTTTTTGGGAATAGAAGTTCACTGCAGCGGTTCTATCCGTGATATTTGGCAGAAGAGGGTTTCGGAGGTGTCTCTGTGAGTGAGAAGTTCTCCAGTGGTTGGAAGCATGTTTGTAGGGGATATGCAAGGGTGAGTGGTTTTAACCCTTGTACGGGTCGCTTTTGACCTGCTTGTTGCCACATTTGGCAGCGAGATTGGTTCTCGTCTCTGTGACATATGCAACGACGTATCAATGACGATGTTCGTATGGCTCGTTTCGTCATGAGGGTTTCAAGAATACATTTGGAGAATAACACGAAGATGTGTCACTTAGCCAACAAAATTACTCCTCTCCACATAAACTAAAATTGAACTATAATAGAAATTTCTTTTTAATTTTCACATTATTACCAAAATAGAAATTTAAAAAACATTAGCTTTGGAGGATTTCCAAAAATATTCCTTACAAAAAACAATTTAATTCTATACTATCCTACTTATCTAAAATTACTCATCTACCAATTTCTCATTTTTTTTTTTCACATTTGAAGAAAAGATATGATACTCTACATGCTATTGACAATGGAAAGTTTAATTTATCAGTTCCAACTGTTTCTCTGAAGCCTCGTTCTTCTCGGATATTAATTGTCTTAACGTTAAATCGCACAATATTGTCAAATTTCATATTCCCATTTTTCCATTGGATAATTCACTGAAACCTCAAACTCACCGCAAACTACTGCACTCGAAAATACGAAAGAACATCAAACAAGTAGCACTGCTCGTACAATCGCCTAACGCTTCAGAAGCCCGGCACAATTTCATCAGAGCGAAAAGAACAACGATAAGAATCCACGTTTAATCCGATTCGTTCCTCCAAGTCCCAGCACTCCTGTCGCTCGAGCGATCGCAGAGGAACGGAAGCGGTTCCTCGGCACAGATAACAGGGTCGGTTTAATTCGTTTACGCCCAGGGAATTTCCGGATTCTCATAGACCAGACTCGCTATTAGAAAAACAAGCAACACGAGAGACAAAGCGAATGGTAGAAAGCCAGTCACATCTGTAGCCTTCTTCTATTCTTTTGTCCCTGTCGTTGAAGCACGGTCGATACGCCACGACTTTCCTTCCAACTTAATACGACCGCACGCTCGATTCGGCAGATGTGCCGGACAAATCGCGTTGCGAACCGACGACCGCCTGCGACCCGCCGATTGAGGTCAATTAATTTCGGGTTAACGCTGTCCAAAGACTCGTTATTGCCTTAACTTCACCCTCCCCCTTCCTTCTGACGGATTGCTCTGGGGTAGATACTTCAAGACAATTGTTTCTTCGGCTTGATGGAAGAGGAGAGGCATCGGGAAAGGTTCATCGTCATTTTAGCGATAATTGGAGGTATAGTAGTAGATGATCGAAGAAGGTTTGAAAGGATTTGGAAACTTAGATTAGTGGCACAAATTAGGTAGCTTTCTGTATTTGGTAGATTTCAAACGAGTTGTAAAATAGTAGTTTGAGGTTTCAGTCATTCTGCATGGAATTGTAATTTGTTAAACTCAGTTGAAGGGGCAAGAGTCTCTGTCATTTTAGCGATAATTGGATGAATGGTATTACATGGTTGAAGAAGGTTTGAAAGGATTTGGAAACTTAGATTAATGGCACAAATTAGGTAGCTTTCTGTACGTTTGTAGATTTGAAACGAGTTGGAAAATAGCAGTTTGAGGTTTCAGTCATTGTGCCTGGAATTGTAATAATGGATGTTTGAGGACAATTGTTTGTTGAATCCAGTGGAAGGGGTAAGATTCTCTGGATAATTGGATCTATGGTGCTCGATAATTGACGAAGATTTAAGGAGATTTAGGAACTTGAGTTAATGGTGTTGTAAATGAGGTAGTTTTGTGTACCTAAGTCATAAAATGGTAATTGGAGATTACTGTGAAGGCATATTAACCCTCATGCCAACAACCGCACATTTTCTCACTTAAAATATTTTATTTTCCCGCTAAAAAAATTTTAATATCCAGTCAGATCGCTGTTATTTGGTACATTTCCTGTCCGTGTTTGCTTCAAGTTTAGAATTTTGTTATCAGAGAAATACTAAAATTGGACGATAAAATATACGACAATTGTGGTTATTGACATAAAGGTTAAAGTAGTAACTAAAGTAAATTTTGAGTCTTAAAAAGCTGAATTAATTATCATATCAGCACAACAAATTTGTGCGTTTATTATGCAATAATAATTTTGATAATAAATGAATGCATCAAATTAGCAGAGAATCTGTCACAAAAAGTGACTGCAAATAAAAAAAAGAGAAGCAGCAATTGGTTTCTGGAAGATTAACAGATTTTCCACAGACAAGATCCAGCAAATACTATGATTCGATTACTATTGTAGTTTTCGAAACCCATTGACGAGCGAATAGCTCCGCGGAAGCCTATCTATTCATTCGACCGCAAATGGTGTTGCGAAGCTGTTGCGACCGCAAATGAAATGGAAGCGGTCCACAGTGTGTTATCGAAAATCCATTTTGCAGATTTTTACGTTTGCATTTGATTACTGGACCGTACGCTATCCTACCAAAAATACACACAACCCCATTCCACCTAATCAAACACATCCAAACCTAATCACCTTAATTTAGCCAATACTTCCTCGACTTCGATTTCATCGAAATCTACGGCCAGTTACCAGAGCAACTAAAATGACACGAGTCCGAACCACGTCAGCAAGATCCAATAAGCTTATCCAAGCAGAAAACTCTTAACTACAGACATCTGTCTTGTAGCAATTATCTTCAATATGTAGTCTCTCAGACGTAAAAAAGTAAATCTAATATAACTATTTTATTTAACTCTTTGCGGTCGAAATCAAGGCGTTCTTACCTTCTAAACGCCCTGTGAACGCTCTTTGCCTGCAGAAACGGGGAAAAATAATAATAGTATGCGCACAGCTTGAACAAACCCATTTGAATAAAATTTATACGTTTTTTGGGTTGCTAAGTGCGCGCTACCAGAAAATAATTCCAACCACTACGGAAAATACGACTGAAAAGAGTTAAGGATGTATGTAAAAATTTGATAAAAGTTAGGAAACTTTTTCCTTTATGGTAACACTGTGCAAAGTTCGTGCAAAAAATAAATAAATGCAACATTCTCCACTAAACAGTGACACCGAAGTGAAAATTCGGACTCGCTTCTGAGACGTCTATGAGGTTCCTAATGAAAGGGTTAATTTCCAGATTTTTCACCGAATTTGAAGATACGAAAAAATAAATCTTGGAATCTATCTCGTCGAAAGGCATTGGAGCGCTCGTTCGATGGGAGAGCAAAAGCGAAATCTTGGAGCCTGTTCGCATGGTCGTGTGCCCTTTTGCGCGATGGAAAGCAAAGGGACGCACGTGTTCGGACAATGTTCACGCAGCCTGTAATCTTATACGAGAGGCGAAACACGGGCGAGAGAGCAGCCCGGATCTCTTTTGACAAATATGCCGGATCGTCCCGCAGTCTGCTTCATCTATAATGTAATTCGAGATCGTAACTACTCGCGGGAAGATTATATTATGAGCGAGCCGAGGAAAAAGGCGGCGGCTCGCCACGACACCACAGAGAATCCCTCCTCTGCCATGTTCGACCACCATTACTCACGGCCGTGATTCATTACGTGGGCCACTGTGGAAATTAAGCGGGCCCCGTTACGTCCCGGACGTGTCGAAATTATTGACACAGCCTCTCTGAATAGAGAGTTCCATTGGCTATTGAGAATTTCAGACGAGTTTCGTGTTTCTCAGGTGCGAAGAAAAGGTGTTCGGCTGGGTGGAGGAGTAAGTTAGGAGCTTGTGGTTAGGTCTATGAGGGTGGTCAAGGTGCCATAAATAATGGCAATAATGGGTCTCGATGCTTTGATAGCATCTTTCGAACATTCTTTTGGTTTGTTTCCTCGGGAAGGATATTGTGCGGCGTGGATTCTTTTTATAAGGATTTTTATTGAGATTAATAGCTTGGAAGCGTGGAGGTTATGGCTGGAAGTATTGAACGGTAGTTTGAGAATAAGGTTAGAGTGGATTCGGGGTATCTTCTGTTTAACATATAATTCTAGGTGTTTTAATATTCTTCGGTAGAATGAGAGCCAAAGTGTAGTGGTGAAATACACTTTTCTCGAGATTACTGTGTACATGAATAATAGGTTTCTGTTCTAACAGCGTTAAATATGTGAAAGAAACTTGGAAAAAATGGAATACTTACATTACCATACGTAAGTATTAAAACACCCACTGTACGATTTAAATTACATTTGTTCCCCAGATTTAATACCGCATATTAGTAAAAATTCTAGAATAATTTTTCTTTTGTTTTAATAATTTTTTAATAAATACTTAAGTTTGCTTCACAATCGGTAAATTAATACTTGTGAACAGTAATGTACCTCTTCTTCACATTCAATCCCACATAAATCATCAACATTTACTACAACCTCCATACACAATTCCTTTCATCAACTGAAACTCAATATCCCACTTCATTCCCCCAACAATTTCACTTCAGAAATTCTCGAAAGCGAACTTACTTCCAAGCTAAAGACCAGTCGCTCTAAAAAAGAAATTGTCACCGAACCAAAGGGAAGAAAACAAGAAACATACTAGCAGCAGTGTACCCCGCAATATCTCGAAACTCTATTTGCTGTATCTCGCAGTAGTCGAGCAAGTGTCTCTCGAGGTCCAAGACACGGGACAAATTAACAGAAAGGAGACACGCGATTCAACGGCGATAGAGGGTCCAGTCGACGCGGTGGCGTTGCACAATCGAAGAGGACGTAGCTCGGGAAAGATTTTCGATAACGAGTCCGGGCTGCCTTTATTGCGGCAGTCGGTGAAAGAACGGTAATCCCGAGTGTCTGCGAAGCGGCGAACGGAGGAACAACGGCAGAAAATGCGTTCTGCTGAAGAAGAAAGAGGAGGAGGGAGAGAGAGAGAGAGATAGAGAGGAGGAATATGAGGGGCGCGGCCGGCGTTGATAATCATGCATAGCGTGGAGTGTTGCAACTACCGGGCTGCATCGCTTATGCACTTGTCCCGACGCGCTTATGAAAAACGAACAATCGAATCTGTTGGCCGTTCATATGGAAATGGAACGGCGTGGGAGAGCCATAGCGACGAAAAATTTGACTGCACACGGAAACCAGTGTCTCTCCCTTATCCCATTATTCCCGGTTCGTATATTAGCTCGCCGGGGAACTTCTGTCCACCTTGTGCTCCTTTCGCCTTTTGTATCGAGCTGTTGCCTCGACAAACTTATTTACGATTGCTTCTACGTCGCTGTTTGCAAGTTACGTGATGGCTTTTGGATTAATCGCGAAGAAATTCATATTCTTTTTTTCTTTCTTTCCGCGAGGATTATTAAGTAGGCAGAAATGGATTTTACAAGGGCTGTTAAATGTGTCACGTCGCGCGTGGGAATTGTTGAATATCGCTGCTTGAAAAATATTGCTGAATATGTATTGTAAATTTTAGAGGAAACGCAGTTTCAGATTTGCATTTCTGTGGAGTTAATGATGTTATAAATGTGCCATTTTACATGATAAAAATACTCTATCTATGGAGTGTATTTTTGCAAAATATTAGAATTAGAATTTTCAGAGTTAGGCGACTATCAGTCTAAGCAGTGATAGGTAGAATTTTTTTTATATGAGTCACTTCATAATTGAATTCATAAAATTTTTAATAGCAATCTTAAATTACTAAATATGAAATACCTATGGAATCCATTTTTGCACAAAGTCAAAATTAATATTTCTTGAGTTAGGCGACTATCAGTCTAAGCAGTGATAGGTAGAATTTTTTTTATATGAGTCACTTCATAATTGAATTCATAAAATTTTTAATAGCAATCTTAAATTACTAAATATGAAATACCTATGGAATCCATTTTTGCACAAAGTCAAAATTAATATTTCTTGAGTTAGGCGACTATCAGTCTAAGCAGTGATAGGTAGAATTTTTTTTATATGAGTCACTTCATAATTGAATTCATAAAATTTTTAATAGCAATCTTAAATTACTAAATATGAAATACCTATGGAATCCATTTTTGCACAAAGTCAAAATTAATATTTCTTGAGTTAGGCGACTATCAGTCTAAGCAGTGATAGGTAGAATTTTTTTTATATGAGTCACTTCATAATTGAATTCATAAAATTTTTAATAGCAATCTTAAATTACTAAATATGAAATACCTATGGAATCCATTTTTGCACAAAGTCAAAATTAATATTTCTTGAGTTAGGCGACTATCAGTCTAAGCAGTGATAGGTAGAATTTTTTTTATATGAGTCACTTCATAATTGAATTCATAAAATTTTTAATAGCAATCTTAAATTACTAAATATGAAATACCTATGGAATCCATTTTTGCACAAAGTCAAAATTAATATTTCTTGAGTTAGGCGACTATCAGTCTAAGCAGTGATAGGTAGAATTTTTTTTATATGAGTCACTTCATAATTGAATTCATAAAATTTTTAATAGCAATCTTAAATTACTAAATATGAAATACCTATGGAATCCATTTTTGCACAAAGTCAAAATTAATATTTCTTGAGTTAGGCGACTATCAGTCTAAGCAGTGATAGGTAGAATTTTTTTTATATGAGTCACTTCATAATTGAATTCATAAAATTTTTAATAGCAATCTTAAATTACTAAATATGAAATACCTATGGAATCCATTTTTGCACAAAGTCAAAATTAACATTTTCTGAGTTAGGCTACTATTAGTGGTAACAAGTGACATGTAGAATCTTTTCGTATGGGTCGTTAATAAGAATTATGAATTTTTATAACTTTATAACTTTAGTATAAAATTTTGTGTCGGAATTACCAGAAGAAAAATTCTTTCCAATGTTCCTACCCAATTTTCAAATTTTCGGCTTGCCTCAAGTTTTTCAACATCTTCTAAATTCCTACTCAACCTAATCCACGTTGAATCGCGAAAGCAATTCGTCCTACCAAGCCCCAACCCTAAACGGACAATAAAAATATTCCCGGCTAAATGGAAACCAGTAAAATTGCAATATCTCACGCAAACTGCATCATCGCTTACTTCAAACGCAGAATTTCCCCCTTCGGAAAATTGGCAGACTAACGTTCCTATCTCGAAAGGGGCCCCCGAAAACGTTTTATAAGAAATCGATGAACAGAACTAATGGACCAGGCCGGAGAATCACGTTACTCGAACGATCCTTCGTGCTCGCGTACGACGTCGTAAATTGTGCTAATGAATTTGGAAATTAGTCGTAAAAATACGCTCCCTACGAGAGGGAACGATCGCTCGACGAACGATTCTCCCGGCTATAAAGAGGAGTGGTTCTATAGAAGATGAACGATTCGAACTGATGGATACCGCGTTCAGCGTTAGAACATCGGTTATGGACATCAGGTTTCTATTAAGTTACCGTGGACGATTCATCCGGTTCGTCTTCCGGCTACGGTCACTATTTCACCTGATACCACGTTACGCTTCTGATCGTGAATTTTACCACCGAGTATGAGGAAGGGCTTTTTTTCTCTCTTTTTCTTTTAAGGGAGAATTCGCGGAGCATGTAGGTTTAAAAGGCGACAGGGAAATGGGATTGGATCGAAACGGAATTGTGAATTAAGTGGATCTCGAGAGAAAGTGGCTGAATGAAATGTTTGACATACCGAAAGCAGAAGGGACAGTTGCGTGTAAGTGGAGTGTAAGTGCATTGAACTTACCTGAAACAGAGGAAAAAACATCGATTAGTATCGTCACGAGCATCATTATCGTATTACGTTGTAAACGTGAAATAAAGTACACGAATTAACACAGTAAAGGATTTTTATGTGAATAAAATAAGTTTCTTAATTCCAAAATTACACATGAACACCTAATTAAGAATGTAGAACCACCTCGTTTCCACAACGAAATAATAATCAACCATCTCTTGCACGAGCGCAGAAAAGTTGAATTCCAAAGGCAAAATAAATTACAAAAAAATTGCGAATTAAATTTTAAAACATTCTTTGTGATATTTCTCACAATTATTAATAATTCTCAATAACATTTGGTCACACTTAATCCACGACTGCCCCTTCAAATACAATAAATTTCGATTTAATTCCCATCGACAGATTTCGTGAAAAAAAAAAAAAAAAAAGAAATTCCTCGCTACAGGTAGACGTGAATTCTCACCTACAGTTACACACCGACAGCCCCGATTTACAGTAAATAAAACGAGACCGAGATATACAAATTCCAGAGAATAAAATTCCCCGGGATGGAAACGGGTCCCAGAACAGGAACACCGCGAGCAAAAGAAACTTTCATTAAGATACACAACAACCGTTCCACGGAAGCTCCATTCAAGCAGCCCACACAGGTCCCCATTCATGCCGGTAACAAGTTCCTCGTCGTCGTCGTCGTCGTGGTCGTCGTATCTTCATAACGCTATCAGGCAGCATCGATTCAACGATAGGCGATTCCGTGAAAAAGGGGACACAATTTCCCCGTTGGCAGAAGAGAACGATCTAACCGTCCAACGATGATGCGACAGACCTTGTCGTTCGACGCGCGACTGAACGGTTTGATTTAGATCGACCGATAGTAGGGATCGTGGCAGCGAAAGCTCGTAAGCTGCGCGTGTCGCAGGCTATAGAGGCGATAGATAGAGGAGAGATCTGACAAAGAAGAGAAAGAAAGAAAAAAAAAAGAAAGAGAGTAGAAAAGCCACGAAAAGGCACGGCCCGTGCCGGACAAAGAGACTCGTCTCTCGGCGTAGCTTTGTCACGAGCCTAAGGTGGGCGGACACACGCCGGTGTGGTATCGAGGGCTAACCGTCGATTTCTCGGTTATTGCCGCGTATTGTGGACACTCCTCGAGCAGGTGGAAATAAAGCAACACGAGGAAGAGAGGCGAGGAACGACGGTGGCGAGAAAGGGAAATAAATCGAACAAGGGAGGAGAGCTAGATGAGCAACCACCTACACTCGTGTGCCCCGTTATAGCGACACTGCAGGCGGCGGAGTGCAATAACGTGATATTGGAGCGCGTCTGAACGAGCCCAAGACGCAGAACAGCCGAGGGAAAGAAGGGGACCGAAGAGAGGAGGTGGCTCGGTTAATAAAAGCTTCAGGGAAAAGACGGTGTACAAATGACCGATTCCGACCGAAAGGGATAGGTCTTTCGGTCTTTTCAATAAGTGGATCGCCGCGCGTTTCAGGCTAATTAAAACTGGCCACCGGCCTCTTTTGTCGACTCCACTCCGGAAGCGGACTTCTGGACACGGAAGCTCTCTCTCTCTCTCTACTCGTCCAACGTTTCTCCACCTTCTAACTCTCCTCAGACTTTTCACCTCATACTACCTAACTGTACGCCTTTGCCTCCAACCTCATCCGGCCGGCAGAACGAACCAGCCGATGACAGAGGGGCAGACACACCCGCCGACTTCTCATTATGGAACCCTCCTTTCGGAATAAAACGAAGTAATTAAAGTTCGAGATAAGGAGAGGAAGGCCCGGGAAATTACATCGCCCCCGGAGCCGGATGACGGTCGGGAAAAAAGGGAGCAACATGGACTGAAATTTCGCGCTCGATTTTGAGAAGTTTCATCGGTGATCTTGTCGATAACTCGACAATCGAGATCCTCCAGAGATTTTTTCAGATGAAGGAGATAATATGTGGTAATAATCGTCCTCTAAAATGAAGATTCGTGTCCCTGTAACACTAACACGTGGAACCCTGAGAAACACTGTGCCTCAAGGAATGTACATTTAAGTTAACTTTTTAAAATATTCTTTTCTCTTTATGTTTTTACTTTGAAATATCATTAGAATCTATAAATGTGTACTTACTAACTTGTTTCAATTTTAATGTTAATGAAGTTAGTAAAAAAGATACGATTTTATTTCTATTTCAACAAGTAATGTCCTCGAAGAATGAATTTGAACATTCCATGGGTGTCGACAAATTTTCCTTCACATTTTCGATCTACTTCTCCCATATTGAATCATTCAAAAACGCTAATAAATTTAGGAAAAAGGATGCAAATATTATTGTCGCTGCATCAATTAATTTCCTCAAAGAATGAACGTTAACATTCCATGGGTATCGACAAATTTTCCTCCACATATTCGTTCAACTTCTCCCACGTTGAATCGTTCAAAACGAAGGTTTGAATATTTGAAAAAGAAACCAGCGACGGCTACCGATGCAAATTCGCGAAGGCACGAAAGACAATGCAGCAGAGTGACACTAAACGACGCCTCATTTTAGACAGCGCACAGAGAGTGCACAGATTAAAGCGTATGAATGTTTATGACTCAATTTCTGCGGTGCATACATCGAATATACGCTCGGTTGAAAATTTGCAATTAGATTGCCTATACAGGAACTTCCTATCGCGACAAAGAAGTTTATATGTCGATCAGTGAGTCACACGGTGTAGCGGCGCTGCTATCCGACGCAACCAACAGATTGAATGGCAAATTATGCGTCATTCGTCACAATGAGACGTACACGCGGCCCTCTGTGCTTCATTCCGAGAAGGAAATCAGAGGTGAAAGGGAAGAAAGTCGGCACTTATTGCGATACACGTGTATCAGGTTGCAACGAGACCTCTCTTACGCTCTGCGTTTCAAACCATGCCGGACGAGGCGACATTTGCATAAGGGGCTGTTAAACGACGATCTGAGGTCCCTCCTTTTATACGTAGAACAGCGATCTGAATTTAAAATTCACTAATTTACAGCTCCGAGTACTACTTTGTATCCCCATAAAGTTCCCTTCACCGGGGAGAAGAAATTTCACGAGGTGAAAGTGGAAAAAGGGACACCGTTCTTCACGTCTGGTAGCGCAACGATACTCGAAATTATGAGAATTAATAGAAAACGACGTAACGTGACACCACGAATTAACGTCACTGTCAAGGCATCAAATCATTTCACCGTAGGTAGGGTCAATTAAAATTCGAATGACAGCTAATGAATTGAGGAAATTATCGTTCACTCTACGGTTATTCACAAAAATATTTGGACAGTGACAAAATAACTATGAATCACGGCGCAGGAAAAAATATTCGTGCTGTTTAAAATATTCTGGACGTGAGTAATGTGAACATCGTTCTATGAATATTCAAAGTATACGAATATTTGTGTGATATAGTAATTGGACATAATTTCGGTTAATTCGTGTTACAATGTCATATACCAAAATGTATTAAGGAAACATGACGTTTCATAACGAAAAAGTTTCATAACCAATCACTTTATAGTTAACTGAAATTTATCGTTAGAAAGGTAAATATCTGCGTACTTTTGTGAGCAGTTATACGTGCTCCAAGTGTTAACTATGTTTAGAGCAGACGTAAAAAAAGACACAATACCTGAAACAATTTAAGTAATTGGTTGGACACATTGCGTATTAATATATTTATACCTTGCTATGTGACGCGAATATTTGAATGAAAATTTATTTAGTAATTACGAACGTATAATGTATTTTACAAGCGGTCCTTTGAAGTTCCATTTCACACGGTAACTCGGTTGACAATGACGCTAAAATTTCCTTCAATTCAAATGGAATGTTACACCTGCGAGACATTCCTTTAATTCGAATGAAATGTTACAACCTGTAAAATGTTTCTTTCATTCAAATGGAACGTTACGACCTGCAACACATTCCTTTCATTCAAACGCAGTTATAAGAAGAACCTTCAACATTTTATCAACCACACATATCAGAACCCAAACCGAACAACTCAACTTGACTCACAAAATGAATATTGGAAAAAAGTGCAAAAGTTACCCTTAGTGTTACAATTTGCAAAACATTCTTTTAATTCAAATGCAGTTATAAGAAGAATCTTCATTTTATCAACCACACATATCAGAACCCAAACCGAACAACTCAACTTGACTCACAAAATGAATATTGGAAAAAGTGCAAAAGTTACCCTTAGTGTTACAATTTGCAAAACATTCTTTTAATTCAAATGCAGTTATAAGAAGAATCTTCATTTTATCAACCACACATATCAGAACCCAAACCGAACAAGTCAACTCCACCCACAAAATAAATATGGAAAAAAAGTGGAAAAATTACCCTGAATGTTACAACCTGCAAAATATTTCTTTAATTCAAACGCAGTTATAAGAAGAATCTTCATTTTATCAACCACACATATCAGAACCCAAACCGAACAAGTCAACTCCACCCACAAAATAAATATGGAAAAAAAGAGGAAAAATTACCCTTAGTGTTACAACATGCAAAGCATTCGGTCAACTCCACCGACAAAATAAATATGGAAAAAAAGAGGAAAAATTACCCTTAGTGTTACAACATGCAAAGCATTCGTTTGATTCGAACCCTGCCACAAAAAGAATTTCCAACATTTGATCAACCGTCCACCTCGGAACACAAACAATTCAACTTGACCCACAAAACGAGTACCGCAAAAGAGGCGCAAAAATGACCCCAACACTTAAAAATCCGAAGCACGAGCCATCGATTCTCGATACTTCGCGGTGTGGAGCGAGTGGGAAAGCGCGCACGTCCGTTTATTTAACGTGTCAGAAATAGATCGAAAGAGAGCGTGAGAATTCGACAGCGGTGGCGAAGTGCGCGCGAGTGCGTAAGAGCGCGTAAGAGTGCGTGGCCACGCGTTGAATGCCTCAATCACTGCGGGCTGATTGTGCGTATCCAGCCGCGTCACGTAGCCTCTCCTTTGTCCGTGTAAAAGTGGACGCGAGCGCGTTTCCTCTGTACGTGTACGCGTAGCACACTCGACCGTTTTAAAAAGGATCTAAATTGTCTCGAGGAACCAAGTGTGCGTAGTTGTATGTATGTATGCGTGAGTGAGAAAGAGAGAACGCCTGGGGAGTACATATCGAGGGATCTCACCACCGCACCGTTAGAAGTCCGTTCTTCCTCTTTCACTTCCATTACGAAATTCACATTATCGCAACGAGTGTACTTTATGCAAATTCACGTCGCCTTGAAGAGGCAAGTGAAACAGAGAGGGATCGAATGGAAGTGGAGAGGTTCGGAGATGAAGAATTCTGTGGTATAACTTTTCGTTGACAATTATTGGAATGTGAGGGACGAGGTATGTTGAAGTTGAAACGGTGGGAAGGAGAGGGAGATTGGAGGAAATGAAACTCTTTTTATGGATTTTATATGAACACTATTCTTTGAGCCACGATTTCTTTATAGGGGCGCCGAGAAAGCTTTGGAATTTCGATGAGCACTCGTGAACGGAGAATCGGTCTCTCTGTGAGCTTCAATGGCTATTGGCGTGTTCCAAAGCCACGGAAATTACAGCATTATAATTGTATACTTACGGAATATATTCGGTAAATCTCTGTTAAATCGGCGGAGATTTTTATACAAGTTTCTGCTAACACATAAATGTTGTTGAAGAGAAAAATTTAAGTACCTACTTTCTTGTATTACTACTTGTATTAAACGCTGTAATATGACTAACTAAAGATAATTACACCTCAGACCCGAAAAATATTGTGCATTTCCTAGACACAAACTTAATCTGGTATGAAACAGTACTCTCTACTACAGTATGCTACTAAAAATTCTTCAAAACTTTCACATATTAAAATGTACAAAGTCATAGAATAGATCAATAAGCGCAGTGATGGGCAAAGCACATTAAAGAGCTATTTATGCGACTTTTGTAAAAAATAAGTGTATTTGTGATTACCCCGCGACATTTAGGAAACCACGAACAGCAACGGTCTGGCTTTTCTATTAAAAATTGGTTTTATTTTTAAATTTTGTTAAAGTCGATTATAAAAATATGTAAACAGATAATATGCCTTTGTACGTAAACAATAAAAAAGTTATTACCCTTGTAATATTTTGTTAGGTGTT
>NW_017100261.1:9335724-9349470 GCF_001263275.1 Habropoda laboriosa
GTGAAAATCGACGAAACAAATTGATATACGCAAATAAGTCATCGAAGAAAAAGTTCAAAGAAAAAGTAAAGCTTGATCCTCACGCATATTAAATTTCTTTGTTCCAAGCCTTCGTGTGGAAAAACAACGTCAAGAATAATAACAGAATTATTTCTACCTTTGTTACAAAGCACTCGAAACATTTACAAACCCCTTTTTTAAGAAGAAAAATTGAACCCTGCAACAGCGAAGAATTGACATTTCCAATGAAATTTCCTATACAACACCGGGAACACGTTATCCACGTTAACGATGCCCGCAAAAACCCTCGGCTAATATCGAATTATAGAAAGGTGGAACTTGTTTCGTTGGTTAAGTAGCTAAAGCAGGTAAGTTACAACGGGAAGCCGCCGCAACAACGGTGAACATTCTTGCGCCAAATGAAGTTCAGAAACAGGAGTTCCGGCTAATAGAATCAGCCATTTTAGGGCAGTATAGTCCTCTCGAACACAACGGGAACTTGAGACAGACACGAGAAAACTGTTTGCCCGGCTCGCTCGTTACACGCACCAACGCTGCGTGTACGTTCGTACGCAACGTCTGGCGAAGGGGACCCGGTCCGCGAATGTGGCTCGTACACGATAACGATTAAGGGTGGCCGCCGCGCATAAGGGTAAATTATCGTCGCCAAGGAATAATTACAGGAAATAATAGGCCCGCTAATATTTGTACACGCGGGCGCAAACGTTTTCGTAATGCCCGCAGCAACGCGTTGTTTCAACCTCGAAGGGTTCGGAAAAATGTCTCCCCTCGAATCTTAATCTTTTTAACAGTGAATTCTTTTCAACGTTGCCACGACGAGATTTGATATTTTGTTTTCGATTTAAATTCTCTCAAAAATTTCTGTATGCTAATAAAATCTTGTTAATTCTAGGAATTTCTGTTTTTCTTATTGAAATTAAATAATGATCAAGCGAAATGTATTGTAATATTCGTTTCTAGGAAATTACTCCTTTCAAACGAATCCATTCATGTGCCAAGAAAATAATTCCAAAAATTTGTCTTTCTCGTTGAAAGTGACAATTAAAGATATTCAAATATTCAGAACAGCACAGAATTGTAATCAAAGAACCAAGAAAATCGCTAATTCGTACTAAACCACTGTGCTCAAGAAATTAGGTACTCCTTCGAACTAAATCCTACATCAAACATTGTTTCCTTCTCTCGTTAAAAATGACAATTAAGAAAAGTAAAATATTCAGAACGACAGAATTGTAATAAAAAAACCAAGAAAATCGCTAATATGAACTAAACCATTGTACTCAAAGAATTACTTCTTCGAACTAAATCGTACATCAAAAAATAATTCCGAAATTTTTCTCTCTGTCATTAAAAATGATAATTAAGGAAAGTAGAATATTCAGAACAGCACAGAATTACACTCAAATAACTAAGAAAGTCGCTTATTCCCACTAAACCACTGTCCTCAAGAAATTACTCCTTTTCCCTAACAAATTACTCCAAGAACCAAGCACACTGCTCGACGGAACATTTCTCCGGTACAACTGGCGATTCGAAAAGTACAGCGATCGTGTACAAGGTCGTCGTCTGATCGCTGGTACACGCGCCCTTCCCTCCTCCCACAAGTGTAGTTCATTTGAATTCCCGCCGCGGCGAATAAAGCGACAATCCCGATTAATCACGCCGATCCTAATCCGCTAAATTCCTTTACACGCGTATCAATTGCACACGCGGCCGGTCTCCGCGGCCGATAAAAGTACACGGGAACCATTTTACCGGGTATCGGATAAAAATGGTTAATGTATGCGCCGCTGCCCGGCTATCTGAACGCGTATGCATGGCGCGAAGAACGTGAATACCTTTCCTGATTTCGAAAATAAATTAGATCGTCTTTTTCCAAGCCCGCGACCGCGCACACTCTGCCCCTCGCCTGTCCCGGATTATACGACTTCCTTATTTCCTCTCTGTACTTCGCGGGCAATGCTCGACACGCACGTGTCGCTGGCTATCGTCCCTGGCCACGCACGCGAATCGAGAATGCGAAGAAACATTGTTATTACTCACGTCGCGACAACTCAATTGTAGGCGGGAGATTTAAGCAGGTGGCAAAGGTGGCGATCGAGTACGTGAAAATTGTGAAGAAGATGAAGAAAGTTGTTGCTCTTCGGATTTACCGAAGGTTGCGAGGATCGTTTTGTATGGAATATCGTTGTTTCTGTGTTGGTTGTGTCGGTGATTCACGTAGGGATGAAAAACGAGGGTAGCTATTGTGGCTAATTGTTGGTCGTGGTTTAAAGGTACGAGCAATTGTGTAATTATGCAGTAATGATACAGTGATAATGCAGCTGTATTATGGGAGTAATATAAGAGTGTAATAATAACATAATAGTGCTGTAATAATATCGTAATACATACTGCTGTATTAATAGTATAGCAATATGCAAAGAGTAAGTAATGGTGTACTTATACAGTGACAGCAATAGTATCGTGATGGAAGTACAGCGATAAGTATAGTATATTGGCACTACATATGTATAGTAAAAGTATAGTGACAGTATTATATAATGAAAAGTATTCCGAAAGTATAGTGAAAAATATAGTAAAGAGTATATTGAAAAGTATACTGAAAGTATAGTGAAAAGTATACTGAAAGTATGACGAAAAATATATTTACTGAAAGTATAGTGAAAGGTATACTGAAAATATAATGCAGTGAAAAGTATACTGAAAGTATAATGAAAAACATACTGAAAGTATAGTGAAAAGTATACTGAAAGTATAGTGAAAAGTATACTGAAAGTATAGTGAAAAGTATACTGAAAGCACAATGAAAAGTATACTGAAAGTACAGTGAAATGTATAGTGAAAGTATACTGAAAGTATAGTGAAAAGTATACTGAAAAATATAGTTTATTGATACTATAGTAAACGTATAATACCATAGCAAAAGTATAGTGACAGTATAGTAATAGTATACTGCCTATAGTAAAAGTATAATATTATAGCAAAAGTATAGTGACAGTATAGTAATAGTATATTGCCTATAGCAATAGTATAGCGATAGTGCATTACAGCATTGTAGCAACAGTATTAACACAGCAATACCGCAATAATAGCAGTGTATAATACCACGACTATTAACTATGCTCAAAAGTAGTCACCAAATGAAAAATGACTCACTGTCGCTTACAAGTTAACGATTTGTCTCATCCTGTTGTCAGAACGAATAATATTATTCATCTTCCCAACGTTTCTCACCTCTTCTCTCTCTCTCTCTCTCTCTCCGAGTGAGAGATATACACTCTTTTTTTTTGTTCTCCAGTGTATGTCGATGTCACTCGGACAAAAGGCTACCCTAGAACACTTAAGTACGACCGCGGAACTGTTACTGGATGTCCGTGAGGAAAAGACCGAACAAGCAACACGGCTAATGCAAGTGTGAAAGCTAGCGTCTTCGAGTGAGAGATATACACTCTTTTTTTTTTGTTCTCCAGTGTATGTCGATGTCACTCGGACAAAAGGCTACCCTAGAACACTTAAGTACGACCACGGAACTGTTACTAGATGTCCGTGAGGAAAAGACCGAACAAGCAACACGGCTAATGCAAGTGTGAAAGCTAGCGTCTTGTTGGTCATTAGTTAACCGCAGACCGACTATGGAGTTACACGTACTTATCGTTAGATGTTCATTATTCAGGGTCTTGAACTATAAGTATAATAGTATCGAGTCTATACTTGACTTTTGAAACTCGAATCCTCTAACTTTTCCGCGTATCGAATGTATTTATAGGACTTACTATGTTAACGAAATGCTCCACGATTTCTTGCCTCTCGAAAAACGACGAGGCATGAAACAGAAATTTTGTCGAATACTTGAACTCTTTCTATTTGAATCAAAATATTTGGTTTTGACCGTGTTAAAATTTTAGATGGAAGTGCGTAAGGGATGAAATTAAAGTGACAGTACGCCGAAGGCAATGAAGCACTGTGCGAGAAAATTTTCAAAGCTCCTATTGGCGCCAAAAGCAAGGAAAGGTTTCAAGAATTTTTTAATAAAAAACTTGAAGTTACTTTCATTAAAAACATTCTTGTTACATAGAAAACTTGGAATGAAATTTTCCCAAACAAATCCTCCAGAAGTGAAACATCACAGAATCTTTCCAACACCTTCCATCTCCAACAGCCTCAAACAATCTCTCCCGAAGCCTGCTCACAAAGCACTGCAAGCTCTCTCCATTCCTTCCTCCACCGTTAATCACTTTCCACCCCCGCCCCTTCTATCTTGACCACTAGCAGCACCCTGTGGTGGTTGGAAAACCCGATCGCCGGTTTGTAGGTTCAAGTAGCAGGTCTGAAAGCGTTGGTGAAGCGGTGTAGAGACAGAGAGAGCGAGAGAGAAAGAGAGAGGGCGTTGCAGAGAGAATCTAATCTCTCAGAGGCGACGCATCGAATATGCAAGATTGGGGATCTCCGCGTCGAATATGAAGACGAAGAGACAAGGGACGAACACAGACTGAGAAAACCGGTGACGAAGAAGGAAGATAGACAGATAGATAGAGAGGGGGGGAGAGACAGGAAGAACGGAAAGGGTGGAGAGGAAGCTTCTAGTAGAAAAGGCTTTTCCCAGAGGTTAGCGTCGCAATCTCCATCGCTCGATTGGTGTTTCCACTCGAGCGGCCGCGTGCACCATCACCATGATAAGAAATGCAAGCTGGTGGTCGGTCTACGACGAGGAGGAAGACGCCGCCGCGCCGGTTACCCCTAGCTGGAAAGTGCTTTCCGTGAGATTGCTGGTCGGATTAAAAATTCGGCGACTGTGGCTAGAAGAGTCTCGATGGGGAGTGTACGAACCGGCCCGTCCTTTTGGCCGGCGCTCGATAATAGTTTCGAGTGGTCGCTGACCATTATGGGTCCCCCGCAGCGCGGCAAATGAGCATTCCTTCTCGTAATTGGAGCACGCAGGGATACAGAGTGTACGAATCAAGCAGAGGGAGGGAGAGAGAGAGAGGTGGCACACGAGGCAGAAGGAAACGAGGGATCCCGGAGCACTCTTGCCCCGTCTGAGTGGCCGGCAGAAAGAGAAGCGGCCGGAGAGGCTATTGCCTAGCGCAGGAAACTAAGGCTGGCCCCTCTTCGGTCTTCGCCGCACCGTGTCTCCGACTACGAGGTTCCGCAAAGGACCACACGTAGCAAGAGAGTCGTAGAGCCAAGGGAGCGTCGTTCGGTTTAACGCACCCTTTCAGAGTCAAGCTGAATCGACGACGCCTCGAACCGCGAATTCAGGCTTCTACGGAGGAGCAGCAGGAGGATTATTCGATTTGTAACTCGATATCGGATAACCCTTGCGGTCTGCGTGAAAACGAACGATACCGAGGTGGGAAAATATTGGTTCCAACGATGATTCCGTCGAGCTGAAGGTTGATTCGAAAGTGAGAATGTTTGGAGATTGTGGAAAGGTGTGTTTGTTGCTGGAGGGAATAGCAAGAGTTGTTTGGGTTTTATGGTGTTTTCTCCTATCGGGAGAACAGGTTCGTTTGTCGCTTGTTTGAGGATTTCTGTTGTGCATACAGGGTGGTCTACAAGGTATATCTATACAGGGGGGAGATTTTTTCTATTACATGTTTGAAAAAATTTGTTCAATCTTTTGAATGGTAGAGCATCTTATGGATCATCCTATAGTCTGTACTATTTTCGAATTCGTTAGATTCTGTAGGTAAAATAAGGTGAGATAATTGGTTCTTCATACCTAACCCTTTGCAGTGGATAAATCATTAACTTTATCAATATCATTTTTTTAATACAAGAAAAATTTCTTCTTAGCAAAATCAATTTTTTTCATCCCATCACATCTTATCAAGTATGTATAAACAACATTAATACAACGAATTTTTTGAGGTTCTCTCTACTTTTCACCAAAAATAGATTGAAAATGATAAATATTCAATATTTACAATTTCCCACATAATTTGCAACGATTTTTGAACGACAAAGCCAGAAGGAAGTATTATAATAAGAAGAATGTTCTACCACTTGCTAAAAATCGTAGTTTATAGTTTCGAAGTACGTACGTTGTGACACGTACAGGCGACATAACACAAGGAAAAGTCTCGTTACACACGCCCCAGCTGCAAAATGATGATGTATCGCGCGGACGTGCAAGACAATCGGAAGGAATACGAGACATCGAAGCCCGCGGAGAGTAACCTGATCGTCTCGCGGTGCACTCTTGCCTTTCGCGCTTTAACGAGCCGCGTGGAAGCTGCAAC
Organism: Habropoda laboriosa; assembly: GCF_001263275.1. Classification (NCBI taxonomy): domain Eukaryota; kingdom Metazoa; phylum Arthropoda; class Insecta; order Hymenoptera; family Apidae; genus Habropoda; species Habropoda laboriosa. Next base: position 9,341,991 of record NW_017100261.1, read on the forward strand.
GACGGAGGCGTTGGCGAAAGAAAAGATGCATCGATGCGCTGGCGTCTGAACAAGCTGATGACAACGGTGCCGAGAGGATGATTAAAGGGCGAACGACTTCTGGGCGCCGTGTCACGGACGTGACAGAACGTGAAATGTGAAAAATCACCTCGTGTAACGTTCACATTCACTACACTCAGGATTTTTACGTAAGAATGGAGAAACTGTGAAGGTGACAAATTCCAGGTCTCCGAGAGTTTCATATCGCAGAAAATTTCTACGTTCCTCAGAATTTTCGAAAAATTTTATTTTCTTACGTTGCAATATTTCAAAAATGCCAGAGCATTATTTTTCACGTATTATAGAAACATTTCGTTACTATTAATTTTCAACCACTGCAACCAAATTTGCAACGTACACCTAGATCCCTCAGATTTGACTCGAACAAAATCGTCACCATTAGCAATTCCCCAAATTGGTGGGAAAACGAGTCCGCAACAGCTTTGTGGAGTGTCACTCGAAAAAGAGGTGGCGAAGGAAGAACGTGGGGAAAGGGGGGAAACGAGGACAGTCCTCCAAGCGAATAATGATCCAACGAGCTATATATACACGAATCGAGAAGACCGGTGGACCTCACACGCCGACCAAGAGGAGATCGTGCCAGACGATCGTAATTCACGCGAGGAGTGGATCGTTTTGCAGAAACAAACAACGTGACTCTGTGTGTTCACCGTTCGGCGACAAGGGGAACAGGTTTTGTTTGACCCGCCAGTCCGAACCGACGCGACGCGATACGTCCCTTTATCCCACCGCGGACATTAGCTGTCTGTCATGCGTCTTTACATTCCCCTAAAGAGTATTTCATTACTTAATAACCTTCTAAAAGGAACCCTTCGCGTTGTTCCTACCGCTGAACGGAACCCAGTGTTTCGACCTTCATTGAGCCAGAACACAAAAGACAGCCTGGGGATTAATGATCCTGTTCTACAACGTTCCGTTGTCTCTCGGCTAAATATATTACTTTGCTGGTGAAAATATTACTTTTAATTATGACGTCGAAGGAAGAGAAAATGTTGGGTGTCGTTGATGATATAAATTCATCTGAACTATTGTCTCTGTTACACTTCGATGGGATTAAGAAAGAGCTATTATTCTATAAATTCAAGCCTGTCTACTATTAGAAGATTCATTAGCATAAAACTCATCGAAGTATCATCCAACTCTAAGTTGAGAAAAACTACCAAATCCCAAAAAGCGCCATCCTTTCTAATCAAAGTGACAAGCTGAAAAAATGGATCACCTGATCCTACTTCCATTCTCTGTTCTCCAAACAGAAGCTGCATTCTACGACTGAATACAGCTACTTATCCTCCATCAGCCTTCGCTAGCAAGAATTCCATCGAACGCGGTTGTGAACGTCTTCACGACGACGGCTACTGGTCCGGCAGCTACTGAGAGAAATAAAAATCCAATTGGATACCTGACGAGCATCACCCCCTGGCCGCGGGCCTAAGTATAGGCTGTCGAGGCATGATTTAGCCGCGTTGCCCCGTGGACGATCTTTTAATCCTGATTTACGAGCGCTGATGAGGCGGAAACGGTGCTCGCGAAAGCTGGCCACCGGTGGCCAGATGTGAAAAGCTCGTTTCGACGAAAACGGGCGCGTCTACGTGATGGCGACGCCGCCGCCGCCGTCGCGACGCACGTGCATCCCGCCGAATGCAGATGGATCGAAAGCGTAACGACGTCGTTAACGGCGGCGAACCAAGAAGACAGCCGCGTCTTAACGGGTCTATCTCTATCTCGTGGCAATATCTGCGAAGGCCTGCCACGAGACGAGATGGCATCATATTCGACCGGGAAATACGGACTCGTACGTCAGCCACACGATATATTGGTCGCTGTGAAGTACCATCGCACAGCCAGACCGCAAATTGTTGGCCGTCTTTAGGTGGTTCGATGTCGGTTCAACTCCTTTGTGAGACCATCGGCTACGAAAACTGAAGATTGTCTCGACTCGCTGTGATGCCACGTGTTATGTCATTGATTTAGACTTTATAGGAGAGACGTCTCTATAACCGTTGAAATTGACAGTGGCTCTCTGTGGCTCTTCTCGGGTGTATTAGAAAACGAAGAAATAGAAAGATGACGTAGGTGTATGTACTGTTTCGATTGGTGATGTGAAACTGTTCTAGACTTGCGAGATGTATGTGTATATTGTAAAGGTACGGCGAGGTTAAGTACAAATTGCTATTGTAAAAGCTGAGGTACAGAAGAAAGCGATAGAGAGGCATAAAGCTAGGAGGAATAAATTTTATGGTCAGTGACTGAGAACAAAGGATCGAATCGAACGTTTGAAGAGCGTGTAAGATTGTGTTAAGGTACACCGGCCTTAGAGTATAAAGCAACATTGCAGATCTGGTTCTGCTACACGCCTTAACACAGGCGGGAACAGTTGTAATGTACGAGGATGGGGTACAAGTTCAAGATCAATAAAGTTCGCCGACTTATAAAATCCACAATGGGTTTTCTAACGAACACGAATTGCTTGTGATTTACGAATCGAACGTTCAATATTGTGCACTGGGATCCAGGTAATGAGTACCTTGTACTGACCAGGAAAAGCAGATACAGAGTATCGAACATGGAGAGTATCGAATACCAAGAGTACCGAATACCAAGAGTATCGAGTACCAAAGTCCAAGACACCGAATACCAAGCGTACCAAGTACCAAAGTTCAAAAATTATCAACTACCAAGCGTAACGAGTACCAAGGTACCAAAGTTCAAGGCACCGAATACCAAGCGTACCGAGTACCAAAGTACAAAAGTCTAAGGCATCGAATACCAAGCGTACCAGGAACCAACGTACTAAAGTCAAAGGCATCGAGTACCAAGCGTACCGAGTACCAAAGTACCGAAGTCCAAAGCACCGAATACCAAGCGTACCGAGTACCAAAGTACCAAAGTCTAAGGCACCGAATACCAAGCGTACCGAGTACCAAAGTACCAAAGTCTAAGGCACCGAATACCAAGCGTACCGAGTACCAAAGTACCAAAGTCTAAGGCACCGAATACCAAGCGTACCGAGTACCAAAGTACCAAAGTCTAAGGCACCGAATACCAAGCGTACCGAGTACCAAAGTACCAAAGTCTAAGGCACCGAATACCAAGCGTGCCGGGTACCAAAGTACCAAAGTCAAAGGCACCGAATACCAAAGTATCAAAGTCCAAAGCACCGAATACCAAGGTACCAAAATTCAAAGAATCGAATACCAAGCGTACCGGGTACCAAGGTACCAAAATTCAAAGAATCGAATACCAAGCGTATCGAGTACCAAGGTACCAAAGTCTAAGACACCGAATACCAAACGTATCGAGTAGCAAAAGTACCAAGTACCAAAGCACCGAATACCAAGAATACCGCGTGTCAAAGCACCCATTATATAGTACTCGATACAAATTTATTTATCATAACCATATTTCCGTCAAACAGGTATTACCTCCATAAAGTCAACGCGTGAAGCCTTCACCCTGCGAACGCTTTGAAACACCAGCGACACTGATCCTTTTCGAATCAGCGCACGGATACCGTATAATCTACTCGGACGTAGAGCAGAGCAAGGGGGGAGCAGGGGGGCAGGGCGATAATTAACTTAGCAAATATGTTCCAGCGAAGGAAGACGTTGGCATTAAGAGAGATCGGTACGGCAGATTAGTCGTTCAAGTCCTGTCCTGAAATATTTAAAGCTCGTGCAGGTCGACCTGTGAAAGCTGTTTTTCGAGCTGGGCGCAAGAACGCCCCCCGAAGCTTCGATAATTTAGTTTGCAATGAAACTCTAAGCTTCGCGCGCACGCCGTTTCTTGCGTGCAAGAAACTTCGCTTTACCCTCTGACGGCGTAACGGAAGCGGAGCAGGAGAGAGAAAGAGAAAAAGAGCGAGTAAGAGAGAGAGAGAGAGAGAGAAAACGTATGGATTAAATGTCACCGTCCGTGTGAGGTTGATTTTATCGATGAACCGAATGAAAACGAACTTTCCCAACGGTCTGACGTCAAACGAAAACCTGTCACAACGTTAGATTAATCCTCCCTGGCAGATTAACAACCCCCTTACTATATTATTATTATTACTTAAACCTCCTTTCGAGCTCGCGTGTACGCTACCCGCGTGGTTGTATCAGGTGCTAAAGCAAGGCTTATTCATTATGAATACAATAGCCATATAACTTGAAGAATTAGTTCAAACTCCAAACAACCGTCGAGTGAAAAAAGTGTTGCAACGAGAAAGTGGATGAGATAGAAGGATTACGATCTTAAAGAAAATATTCAACATCTGAGTATACAGTTCGTCGTACTCTAAATTATTAAGAGTAGAAAAGAATTTACCGCCTTTTTCGAGAAGGTGAGATTAATATTTTTTCACAAATTATTTTTAATAACATTTCCCGATTTTTCGTTGTGGTGAAAATTTAAAACATCAGTCGACTTTATTGAAGTTCGTATCATTAAGGTGATACTATAATTTTAATAAATAGCAATCAAACGGAGCAAAATCTGAAAAATACCTACTCTACGTGTGGAAGAACATGACTTCTTTACTTACCGGGTAAACGACCTAAAGAGCGCTAAAAAATATCTCATTCCGAATTCATTTCACAAACACCCGAGAACGAAAAGCAGAACTCTTTCCTACACCTAACCACATCAAATAACCAGCCATCATCTTCCAAAACTCACAACGTTACAACGCTCACGGTGCATATAATACCAAGCGACACGAGCCGAAAACCCGATTCCTCTTTCGGGATCGAGCGAGCGGATCATCGCGAGTAGAATAAAGCGATCACGTTCCTCGGATTTGCATATATTCCAGCAGCCGTTAATTGTCTCCGAGCGGCGTCAAATCGAAGCCCTTTGTATCAACATATCGCCCATTGTGCCTGTGGATAGGTGGGCTAAATTCGGGGTATTCAGGTGAATCCATGGGTGCAAGTGTAGCGCGCGCGGGAGGAGCGAGAACGTGGATATTTCGTCTGACGTTTACGCCTCTCTCAAAGCGGGTGCCCCGTTCGTCGCAGCTGACTTCAAAGCGACTTCGAAATTAATTATTACTATAACCTCGCGTGTGTCCCGCCGTCGTCCCACGTACGTTTCTATGAGCGTGACGAGCATGGAGTAGCAAGCACCGAGCACTGGCAAACCGAGCAGAAGCGAGAGAAAAGAGAGAAACACCGTTTCAAAGCGACCGACTCATTAGCCGGCAACGGCCTTCTCACCGTCTCTCCCTTCCCACCGACGTTTCCCTCCACGCACGTTCCGTCTATTACATCGATCAGACGGCGATGCCGATAACGCTTTTCTTCGATACTCCTTTCCAGCGAAGAGATTCGAGTTTTTTTTCGGAAGCCGATCACGAACCTCGTTCCCTCGTAATTAGCGACGAACCTCGGTAAACGCTTTTGGCCAGACGAGAATCTCTGCTCTTCGAGAGCTTCCAGCGGAGTGGTTTGGAAAGGTGACAGGAATTTGAATCTCCGATTTTTATGGTGTACCTCTACACTCTGATGTGCCTTTTTTTTTTTTTGTTTACGTACGTTTTTGTACTCTTTGCACCGGGGAATTTTTTATCTTCTTTATCGAGCCGTAGGATTTTATTGCTGCAGCCCAATAAGTTATCGAAAGGTAGCCAAAGTTGATAACTCTAGGTTATTGCGTGGGATTTTATTGCAGTAGTCCAATAAGTTAGCAACAGTTGAAGTATAGAATTTTGTTTCTTTGCAATACTCTTCGAAAAGGTTGAATATCGATTAAACAAGTATGTAATACATCGATTAGTTCTGATGACAGATCGCTGTTATCGCGTATTTAATGCAAATGTGTATAAATGCAGACCTGCATTGTATCACGTAAATTTGATAAAAATATAGATATCAAGAATGCAAGGAAAACTGATGTAAGGGAGAGCAGGAAATGTGTTAAGGCAATCGTAAACACTTTTCCCATTCACCGGTCACAAAAAGAAAAATCGCACAAAATAAAATTCCTCAGAAAAATTTCACCCCGTTTCATTCAACGTACTTTATTCTTCAATATACGTCTCTCAACATGAAACTTCAGCGCCGAAATGAAATCGAGGGAGGAGACAAAAAGGAAGGCACTTCTTCGAGAAACTAATTATCCCACCCCTTTGACAACTGGAGCAGGAAAATTGTGGCGAATGCTTCTGTCGTCGATTACTGAATTCGAAACTGTCTCTCCATTTCGTTTCACCCTCTCGGTCAAATTTAAGCAACGACTATTCTCGTCTTAACGAGATCACTTCGACGCTGCTTTATCGCGACGAGTGTCATTTTCTAAATATGACAACGATATTACCATGGCTAGATAGGTAGATAGAGAAAGAGAGAGAGAGAGAGGGGGCTTCTCTCTAAGCGTTGGTACACCGAGCATGTAATTTCCTCAAGATTACACGGTATTTTAGCATACCGACCCGATGACGATGCGATACGATGGCTGGCTCGATATCTCCGCTAATGTCCCGACTAATGCATTGCCACTGACGCCAGCGGCGTTATAGCGTCCCAACGCTCCGCGTCCATCGGGAAAAAAATCGAAGAAGCGCGTGCAGTTAGTTAGAATTCTTCGTTATTTCAGAGCTTGGACGGCTTTTGGAAAATCTCTTCGTGAAATTCGTGGAATTTCTGGCGATATTTCCTGTAGATTGTTCGTTTTTTCTTCTTCTTATAGAAAATTGGAAATTTTTGTAGAAAATAATTGATACTATTCCGAGGGAATACGAAATAGCGAAATTCGCCGGGAATATTTCATCAACGATAGCAGCATGAAGATACAATTCTCTGCTAGTCTGCTTTGTAAAATACAACCGTCCACGGTCACGCAATAAATATTCATACCGGAGCAATATAAATATTCACAAGAAACGAATCTCTAGGCAAAAAATCGCGTACAAACGTGCACGCAAAACTACGTGGTAATCAAGTCGGTTCAATCAAATTCGTTTTTCCCGCGCTTACTCCGTTTCATAAATAAACATCAAATTCCCCCGAAAATAAAACAACTTACAGACGCACATTTGTACGGGCAAACTACGAAACCCGGAGGAACAATTTGAAAATTCGAACCAAGTTACGCCGATTAACCCTTCAATCGACCCACTGAATTAATAAAAAAAAAAAAATGATTCAAATATCGTTTAAAAAGAAAATAACTTACGGACGCACATTTGCACAAATAACTAAGGGAAAAAACGCAACGGAATAATTTGAAAATTTAAACGAAATTGCACAATTCAAACATTGTTCACAAAAACTCGTAATTTTCCAAACTTAGAACAGAACGCGCAATCCAGCAATACAACTTCGTCTCGTTCGTTCGTCGTCTTGGCTACAGGAAACGAATCAATCACGACAATTTACACAATCGTTTAAGCACACCCACACTCGCGACATCCAAATAGCCGCGATCAACACTGAATCTCCGT
>NW_017100261.1:9349841-9354405 GCF_001263275.1 Habropoda laboriosa
AGAAAAATTGCCGCTGAAACAACGTCGATTTAACGAAGCTACTTATCCGTGGCTAAAATCCGCCACGCTTCGATCGTCGAATAAATTTGTCAATGGTTAAGGTGGCAACGCGGAGGCGGCGACAACGTATCGGCGTAAAGTATGCAAATAACGCGTCGCGTAAAATCGATGACGAACAGGAGGAGAGGGACAGAGAAGAAAGAGAGAGAGAGAGAGAGAGTCGCGTGTAAGCGAGCGGCTTCGAATCCTTTTCCGCATCCTTCGATTTAGTCGCGATTTCTGTGGCGTCGTTACGCGGAAACCCAATCCCGCCAGCGTCACGATGCATCGTTCGCTCTCCCCACCGCGCTTTATAAAATACTTTCGATCCCCCTCGAAGATTTTTCCCGCGGCTTGTTTCCCTTTCGAAGGCGTCACCGCGCGTTTCCGACCAGCACGGACATCAAACGTGGCCAATGCACGCACCGATGCGTGGTGATCTTGTTCTTTTAATCGCAGCAATTAAAAAATAATCACCCGTAACGCGGCCGGCAGCAATTAGGCGTTCGTATCGCATACACGTCGTAATTTCTGTTCCTTCCACCCTTCTTCTCCTATCACGCTCTTTCTTTCTAGCCCAGACTACTCACGACCCCTACGTTTCTTCCTCTCTGTCACTCTCCTTCTTCATCTTTCTCCCCTACCCCTTAAACGCACCCCCGCGCATTTCTCACTCCCTTCTTTTTCCACGTCTCTACACGGAAGCGCGAGTCCGTCCCTTTTTTTCCACCCTTTCTCCTTCTTCGACTGTTTCCTCCTATTCCCCCGTCACACTCTCACTCGACTTTTCTCCTTTCGCTCGCTAACTGTTCTTTGGCAAACTACCTTTTACAGTTTGCCCGTGATGATGACGATACTTGTGAGGGTGGTGGTGGTGGGACACACGCACACACGTGTGTCCCATAAATGGCTGGTATTCCGTCGTCTACTGGTCGCGTTTCAACCCTCCTTTTGTTCCCTTCTTCCACGGAGTCGCGAGCAAACTAATTACAAAAATGTTAGGCGTACACATATACGTATACAGTGGGACTGAGGGGAGGAATAACCCTCGTGAAATAAATAGCTTCTGGCGTTAAGTGTGTTTTAGGAGGAGAACGAGGAGAAAACCAGCTTTTGCGCAAACCGTTTTTATTTAGTGTCGTGTTTGTCCATTCTTTCGCTTTATCCTTCGTATCCGTTTTGCTATACTGCGTTAATATCTCTCTGTCTCTCTGTTACTTCAGAGAGCGATACGTATCGTGATACTCACCGAAAATTGCGTGCCCCTTCCCAAACATTCTCTCCAACTCCCAGCAGTGGACATCAAACGAACCTTTCAAGGCAAAGTTCGCGCTGTAATGCGTTTAACGGTAGCTTCACGTTGAATATAATGGCTCGAAATGAGACCTCGCGGTTGCATAACGGAGCCACTTGAAACGAATGTGATTCTACTTTGGGCTGGATGCAAGCTTCGCATTTCTGGACTCTTCGGAGGGATTTTTCTGTTTACGGGGATTGAGACGGAAGCGAATGTTAAGATTTGGCGAGAGGGGGATTGAATTGCTCAAGTCCGCATCGTTTACTGCTTTAGTCTGGTTATGGTTCTCGTGGATGTTGGAAATTTTTTAAAGAGGGAGTTTAAGGTATCCTTGAAGAGTTGAGGAGGTTTCATGGTATTCGATATGTTCAGAGTTTAGTGTTTAATATGTTTGCTACATTCGGTATTCTGTAAGCTCGGTATTGGGTACCTTTGGGATTCTGTAAGTTCAGTATTCGATACTTTTGGGATTCACTGAGTACTCAGTACTCTTTAGTACCTACTCTTTATTTTCAACATTCGCAAAACACAGTATCCAATATTCTCAATATTCCTCAAACACAATACTCAATATTCTTAATATTCCTCAAACCCAGTACTTAATACACTTAACATCCCTCAAACCTATTACTCAATATCCTTCAAACCTATTGCTCAATACTCTCAACATCCTTCAAACCCAATACTCAATACTCTTAATATAGCCCTAAACCTAGGACCCAATACTCTTAATATCCTTCAAACCTATTACCCAATATCCTTCAAACCTATTACTCAATACTCTCAACATCCTTCAAACCCAATACTCAATACTCTTAATATTCCCTAAACCTAGGACTCAATACTCTTAATATTCCTCAAACCCAGTACTCAATATTCTTAATATTTCTCAAACCCAGTACTTAATGCACTTAATATCCTTTAAACCTGTTACTCAATATCCTTCAAACCTATTGCTCAATACTCTCAATATCCTTCAAACGCAATTCCTAACACTCTTAATATTCCTCAACTCAATACCCCTAATATTCCTCAAACCCAGTACTCAATAGTCTTAATAATCCTCAAACCCAGTACTCAATATCCATTATTCTCCCTCAAACCAATTATTCAATTTCCCCCTTTCTCTACAATTCCCAGCGAAGGCCACTACTCAACCACCCATACGTAAATAACTCGACAGATTTCCACTATCACTTCCCAAAAATTGATTAAAAATGAATAATTTCCATTCATCGACCCCGCGATTGCCAAAAATTTGCGCAAGAATCGCAGTCAATCGGTAGAAAAGTAATCAGGGAAAGGCAAGGCCGCAGGGAGCCGGATAATTTAGATAAAACCTCGGTTCCCGGCTGGAACAACGTAATACAGCATATTTGATGACGTCTCAGCGGACCAGCGGACATTATTACAAAACTGTACGGGATGCTGCGAGATTTATGTCCGCAATCGGTGTCAAACGAGCACGACGGATAAACGAGAATGGGCTTTAGTTTCGTTTTATCGTGCCGCGGCTTAAGTTACCGAGCACCATGTGCGTAATGCACAATCCTCCCTCCCCTCGAAGCGTGATCGCATGTCCTCGTCATAATACATTTTGGGGAACACGTCGCATGTTTCATATATACCTACCGCGATCGCTATCGTCGAATTATGAAACGGGCGAAGCACACGTTTATCCCGTACCGATTGGCAAACTTTGCCTACCTGTCGCCGTTATTACATTGTTCACGCTTACGATCGGTAAACTGGTGTAATCCTATCGTTCATAAATCACCAAGTGGATTTTCGTGTATTCCCCAAGTTTTTGCGTTTTAACGTTTGTCACTGCGTAAACTGCTGATCAATTGTTTCATTCTTATTAACCTTGGGAGGGTAAAAAATATTCACAAAATTTTAAACTCCTGTCTTTCTGAGGAAGTAACTCTTTTAGGCTGCTAATATTCCGCTTTCGTATCAGAAAGTAAATGTGTTTAATGAATAAACGAATTTGATACCGTGATTATTTTTTTTTTTTTACTGAATTCCAAAAAGTTGGACCTTCCTAGGTTTAATGTCTCACGATTCTTTATTGTTAAACATATTTTCATTTGTAATATGATTATTGCGTAATCATGATTCCAGATTAATGGTGTGAATTCACACTAATTATAAAATACACAACACAGTTAATAACAAAATATGAGAATGCAGCTGCATAACGAAGTACACATTCTTGAAACTTGAAAATGCACCAAATATTGTGTTCGCACACTGAAGCAAATAACTACCTTAACGAATTTTTCGTGAAAAGCTGAATTTTTTCTTGAACTTGTCACTATTATTACAATTTTTCAAAATTTCGAAAAACACCTTCGACAACATGAAGTTTCTGTCAACGCCCATAACTTAGAAAGAAAATTATTTCCTCCTAGTCAAACTTTTTTTCATGCTTTGTCAAAGTGCTTTACAGATAGGGATGAAAAATAAAAACAAATCCACCGAACAGTAAAATCACAAGAAAAAATCATGAAAATGGACCACCCATTTTCAGAAATTGTCACCCCTTCAAACCTTGAAAATGGCCACTCTTTTATTTTTTTCTAGGCGAACTATTTCTCCTGCTTTGTCAAAGTGCTTTACAGATATGGTTGAAAAATAAAAAACAAATCCACCGAACAGTAAAATCACAAAAAAATCTTGAAAATGGTCTACGTTCGAACAGGTACAACCCCTTAAAGGCTCATTCGAAATTTCGCCGACAGAAAGGCGAGCATCGGGGACCAATTTACCCAAGGGAAGTCGCGCGAAAGTTCACGGCAACCCTACGCTCGCGTCAACCCCCGTTGCAGAAAGATAGTCTCGCAGTGTACCGTCAAAAAGATCATCTCGACCGTCGAAAGCTCATTACGTGGCCGTAAATAACCCGAGTGCGGGCAACTCTCGAAGCCTCACTTCCCAAACGGAGCACAGAACCGGACCAGTAGAACCGTAGAAATGGAGCGACAGTGACAGAGTGGGATTGGGATCGGACGTGAATTGAAATTTTCGTCTGTCCAACGCTTAATACGTCCAGACGAATGGAATCCGTAACTCATTCGAATCCCGTGACGTGACTTACGACTCTAACCTCTCCACTCTTTCTCTCTCTCTCTCTCTCTCTCTCCGTCTCTGTCTCGATCGGTTTAAAACGAAGCTTTTTCACCATACTTGCGATCATCTCTAGTGACCGATCTAACGTAAGACGGC
>NW_017100261.1:9354655-9371818 GCF_001263275.1 Habropoda laboriosa
GGCAAGGGAAGCGCGTGTCTAGGCCCTCGTTACACGGCTAATTAACGCGACAAATTGCCCGGCGAGAAATAAATGCGTGCACGGTTAATCACTCGACCAGGCGTGCAGCGGCGCAGCGTTTGTGGGTACGCCCTTTTCGAGAAAAGACGCGTCGCGGCGACGAAAGGCCGTCGACTTCTCCTCTCCTTCTCTTTGCACGTGGATCGAAATAGTCCCCGTGTGCGCAGGAAGCCACGGTTATTACCGTTTTTACGACGGAGAAAGCTAATTTTCCGCCACTCTGACGGCCTCGTTTAAATCATACCACGGGAAGTCGTTAAATACGTCCGAGTATTTAGCCGCGATCTCGATCCTCGATCAACTTTAGACCCCTTAATCGCGACCGTTTAATCACCGTTCGACTGACCATTGCTTTAATTCACAGGCGACACACCATGCTTGCTTTCTCTCTCTCTCTCGCTCTCTCAGGAGTTGCACGTTCTGACGATTATTTCGTCGAAACGACGGCCAGGCGACGATAAGCGACGCCAAACGAATCCCATTAACCCAGCGCACCGGTGACCCAATGCGACGAGCGCGTCGAAGGCGAGAGCGTGGCGTTATGTGGGCCAAGTGGTTCGAGTGGAAATTACCTCGAACGAAGGGGGGAATCGTTCCACCAGCGACAAATTGCACGCGGAGGATCGGTGCTCCCATTTTAGGGACACCGGTGAGAATTTTAATTTGTCCGGGACACAGAGATTGGATGATTAAAACTGCGGTTTCGGACGGTGATGCTGGGTCTACGGTTTTTTCCTTCCATTTTCGGAAAGTTTCAGAGGTTCGTTGATGGTAGCGTGATGTACAGTGGATTATAATTGTGACGATAGTTACGAAAGTGGTGTAAGTGAAAAATCTGAGAAAATTGAATTTAGTAATTATGTTGCATTGATCGATACAATAATTGATCTAAGTAAAGATTTTTGCATCAAAGTGATCTAAGAAAACTGAATTTAGAAATTATGTTGCAATGATCCATACAATAACGTGGAACAATTTTTACGAAATAGTCGAAAATTGAATTGTTAAATAAAGTTCGTAGTTGGAATATCGAAAAGGGTAGCTTAAAAAAGATATGACTTAAGCTACCTTTGGTATTTGTTAGAAACACCGATTCTTTGCTTTTAGATATGTTTAAATCCAAGAAATTGTATTTGCTTCTTATACTTAGTTATAACTAAATTGACTTAATATTTAATAGCAAATCTAAATGCTGTCAATTACATTCACCTTAAAGGTGAACTTTAATGAACTTAAACACTTGGAACTAATTCGTATCATTGATTCAATTTATACTCCGAAAATGGAGATATTAATTATTCTGATACTTTCTATAAGCTGATTTCAAGAACTACTCAGACAGTTGCACTAATTTTAAGAAGAAATATTAAAAAGGAGTTATGAACCTTTTGAGGATGATGAACTCATATCCGTTCTAAAAGCGTAGCCAATAAACTGGTAAGCAGTTTAATTACTCATACGTCTAGAAGATACAATTTCAGCGCAATTTAAGCAAACCATTCAAGTTACTTCAATTAGAAACATCAGCAAAATGCCGTAAAAAGAAACCCTATCATTGAATCCCACAAAATACTCACATCCCACTAGCCAATCAAAAACAACTCCACCACAAAAGAATACCAGAGACCGCCTCTCATTCTCAACCATTTCACTCTCCTTCGAAAATAGCTCGTCATCAAGAAGAGTGGAGGTCTCTTTCAAAAAGGAAAACTCCTTCAATGAAACCTCACCAACAAAGAGAGAACTCGAAAGAAAACAACGAAATTTCAGAAGCTCGACCATTTCCAACTGTATCCTAACTCTTCGTCTCCGGGCATCTCCTTTAAGCTTTCAAAAAAAGAAAGAGAAAAAAAAGGACACAAAGGAACAGACATGTTTATCCGCACACTTTTCACCTCGTCGTGGAAATTTCGATGGTTAATCGCGTTTTCCCGCGGAGGAAAACACCAGTCGACTGTGCAATTCGTCCGCGACAGTCGACGCCAGCTGCAGCATAGCAAAACTTTGTCCCAACCTTATTACGACTGTTCTTAACGAATTTAACCGTCAGGCCGTAACTTGACGTTTGAGTTTCACCGTCGTACAACGACGACGACGACGGCGACGATGATGTTGACGCGACCGGTCCCGGAATAAACTTTACGCCCGACGTATGCGACTCCAGGGATGTCCTTCGATTTCGTACGGGGACGAGGACGCGGAATTTCTTCGCGATTTATAACCAAACTCTCCTCTCTTCTCTGTCCCTCTGATGAATGCCTTCGCGACGAAGAATTGAACGGTAATTCGACTCGTCTCCAGCCAGCAGTTATTTGTTTCCACGAAAACAGTCGTTTGTATCGCGACGACGATCCTCTCCTCTCCGTGACGATCGACAGGGAAGCTCTTTCTTTCGTTAAAAGTTTAGCAAGACTTTGCGAGGCGAGATGGTCCACTTAAGCAAAGTGTTCTGTTTACTTGGATGATGAAAAAGTGCATAAACCGAGAGAGAGTTTTAGAATGGGATCGTTGGCGAGCTTCTTTAAATTTGTTCACCGAAGGATTTCCGATCGGAAGCTACCTTCCTTCGGTCAGTATTCCCCTGAACAGTTTTCAGTTTAAGGAGACTCTGATCTCGTTGAATAGCTGGACGAGAGCTTGGAAATACCCTGACGCGTTCACCATTGAAGATAAAGTTGTTGAGTCAATTATGAGGTTCAATGGAATTGAAAGTCGCTTCTTTGGTAAACGATACTTCTGTTTTAACTACTGGTGTCATAAAAAAGAGAACATGTCTTAGGTTAGGTTGCTCCCAACCTCTAAAGTACGCTTCGATAATTTTGTTTCTCAAAAATTCTAACATCGATCGATTTATAGAAAAAAAAAATATTAACCCTTTAACCTATAACAACGAGTCAGGTTCGTGGCAGAGATTCTGACGAAGATGTGACAAAAATAGTTCTATCAGCAAGAAAAATTCATTGTAATCCTAACTTTCGTTCTAATTTGTAAGACTGAGGATTATTGAATGTGATTCATCCGTAACCAATTAGCTTTTGTTACCTGATACAGTGCCGAAACGGTAAATAGCTGACGCTTAGATGCATAGTCAGAAAAGAAATGATTGGTTAATGAGCGTCGAGGTTAAAATTCAACTAAATATCTACTTGTAATTGTCTAACTTCAATTTTCAAAGTACCACCTAATTTTGCAAAAATCGCTAACATTACTCACGTCTTACACGGACAAAAATTACCGATCACGAACAGACAAGTGGAAAGTTGAACCGTACCTCAGAACGTTCTACGAACCTTCACGCGTACTATTGAAAACGATACGAGGCAGAAGAAATCGTTGTGGCGAAACTGTTCAACACGCTTCTTGCCAGAGGATCCGGGGGATTTCAGCGTGTGTACACAGCACAAAGGAGCAATCACGGCGAAAAGCACGGTTCGAATTCAATTGTACAAGTTGACCAACGATTCGCGGCCACGGCGCAACAAAAGACTGGACAACGAGATACAAAAGCCGCGGCCATATATCTCGAACCGTCCGTGCAGATTAGCATCGACGAGCGTACGGCGATAAATCTCCGTTTCGGGAACACGCCGGATCAAACCGAAAGCAATTACGTCGCCTCGTATCCGGTGGTGGCCGTGCAGGTGCCGAGGAACCGGCACCTTTTAATGCTCGCCCCTTAAGTAATAAACTTAATCGCGGCCGTATTGTGCGCGGGCCAGTTCCACCGACGCTTACGACCCGCAGAGAAGTCGAGAAAATTGCCTCCAATAGACATCCTCTCCGCCATTTCTCTTTTAAGAAAAATCAACCACTCGAATCGTTCTTCCGAGGATTATATCCTCACTCGAGACTCTCGAGAACTATTGCGAGGTTTATGCTTCCTCTGCGGCTATGAAATACTCAGAATCATGGATGATTCTGAATTATCAATTACCGTGCAATTTTAAATACTTGAGAGAGGCGAACTTGAAATTGGAACAGTTATTACCACGTGTCTCGCAGATCACAGAATGCTTCCCTGAGAATCTACCATTCCAGCTTTCCTGCTTTACGTAACATTTAGGCTAACCTGTTCTGCAGGTTCCTCCTTCGATCCGAGATATAACGCTATCCAGAAATTTTTCAGTTTCCTTGTGTACAGTTGGTGGAATCGAAGTAGTGAAGTCGTAAAATTGTTCAGGTATCAATTAGAGGCCTCTTTTAGGGCTTTTCGATGTCTACTCAGAATTTTCTTTCCTCGTGGTATATTTAAAAAAATTGTCGTTAATCTTGAACAGTTGCAGGTTCAGAGAAGCAGAAAGAATTCAATTCACCGATCAGCGTCGCCCCTTTAATGTTTCAATTCACGACCCCAGAACATCGCTTCCACTGACTATACCTCGACACCCATACTCGCTTTCCTCCGCTTCTCGTCGAAGTTATCGTTGAAAAAATCAGCTGTAAACGTAACATAAAAGCTGAGGGTCATTTTTCACCGCGAATTCCTCCGGTTAAAGGCAAAATGGCGGGGAGATAACAGGCTCCAAGTCGGTCGCGATTAACAGTTGGCGAAATGTTTCGCCTGTCCGCGGCCGGGAGAGATTCACGCCGCGTGCTTAAGGCCGATCGTTAATTGCGTGGCTCCACGAACGAGGGAGGAAGAGACCGTTTGGAAAGCGTAATGATATAGTATAAATGGAGTTCGAAGCGGTGAACCGGCAATAAATTAAGGCGGAGCAGAGGTGTGTTCCGATCGCGGCCCGAGAAGCACACCGCCGCGTTCGCCTTTGAACAAATAACTATACCCAACGGCGATCCCGCCTGTTTGGATTTCATACTTTCTACGCTTTCGAGGGGATCGCGTGGATTCCGCGCCGCGCGAGTTCGCACTCTGTGTTTTCGCGCTGTTAGAGAAGATCGTGACGCCGCGATACCGTCTGACCGAAGGGAATCGCCATTCTTCACGCTTTCACTTTTACACGGAATCGTGTGTACGTACGTCGAGCTCGCCATTGACGGACTTTGACGAGTGGTGGAATGCGCGGATCGCGTCGACGAGTGATCGTTCGATGATCGTTAAGAGGAATGTGATCAAGGCTACCGTGTCGTTAAGGACACCCGGTGGATTTCGATTGAAACTTGGCCTCGATTGAGGAAAGGGAAGATTGATGGAAGAAAGATTGCACTATTTGTGTTGCGTTGAAAATGTTTGTAAATGAGATTGAAGAAAATAATAGTATTACTGTTATTATGTTTTTATAATGTAATTCGGCTAATTTGTTGTAGATAGATGAGTAGGTAAGAGAATGTGAGCATGGAATGTGTTCAATTTCTATTGTATGGAAAGTTTGATCTTTTCTTGAGGAAGCTCGTCAGACAACAGGAAATTCAATATTTGCAAATGAAAATAAAAAAGTTAATATTAGTAATACTGTCTCTATGTGTTTGTAATGTAATTCGGCTAATTTTTATGCGATGTCTCTTTTGTAAATAGATGAGTAGGTAAGAGAATGTGCATAGAATGTGCTTGATTTCTATTGTATGGAAAGTTTGGTCTTTTCTTAAGTAGGTCTGTTAGATAATAGGAAATTCAATATTTGTAAATGAAGATGAAGGAGTTAATAGCATTTCTGTCACTATGTTTTTATAATGTTAATTTTGGTAATTCTTATGCGACGTCCTTTTTGTAAATAGATGAATAGGTAAAAGAATGTGCTTAATCTCTATTATATCAAAAGTGAAATTTTTTCTTAAGGAAATTAAGGGATCTAGGAGACTGACAGAGAGGATCGGCGGAAAAGGAAAGGTTCTGCGTTTGGTCCTGGGTGTCGCTACAGAAGTTTATTAGATTATACGAAATTTCATCTCTATAATTTGCCAATTGAGAAAGAAAAAACGACTTCGAGAATTAATTTTGATTCATAGGGCATACCAATCTCATGGTATAAGACGTAAAACGAGAATACTGAAAATAAATTGCCATTTCACAAAGCAAATCTCAACTATCGATTCTCTCTACCTGGTATTAACGTCACTCCACATTCTTTGTGCAAATAATTATCGGAGCAGAGATATCATCGAGGGATACGTAATGCGTATTCTCACAGGAAAATGAACATCTCTGACAAATGAAACTGGAACAGTGAATTTCTCGTGGTTTTAAAGAGAGAATCTATACAGACGTCCAATATAATCGAACGACGGCAACAAAGCAGAGGCGGTGAAATCAGCTGTCGATGTTGAGAGAACCGCGGGAGAATCTTCGGTTAATCGTTCGCCGCTCGTTTACCCGGCTAATTGTTCGGCTGCATTTTTCCCGGAACCGCGAGATTTCTCTTGCAGACCGTTCTCGACCCGGTTTCCGTAGCTTCCTCTACAACAGAGCCCCGACTTCAGCTTCCCTTTAAATTCCATCCCGCGGATATCGAATATTGGCAGCACGGATTCGCTATTATTTTGCTCGGTGCACAACTGCAAAACCAATAAACGACTTCCATCCACTAGTTTTATATACACGGTGTATCCGAAATAGTACAAACTTTAGTATCACATTCTACTCCCCTTAAGGATGAGAAACGATCGCCGATATATGCCGGACCGGGAACTTTTCCTTTCCGAGATAATAACACTCTAGGTTAGGAAGATAATAACAAAAAATGGTAAGAAAGATTTCTCAACAGAATCGCTGACCCGTCTGAAGTGAACTAAATATCTGTCCAAGTTCATCTTGAAATTCATTCTAATGTCATCGACACTTTTCCGCGCATTAACATCTGTTTTTCATAATGCAAGGCTGTAGCCGACATGAAAATGAGTCCAACGACCTATGACGTCGTGACTTTAGAGTGATCTCAAAGAGGAAGTTACCAATGTAAATTCTACTCTTGCTAATTTTCACTTACTTTCAAATACCAACAGAAATAATTTAGATATGTGTTCGTTGAAAACGAGACACCCTGTATACAAGAATACGCAGCGGACGTGCATGTGTGCCTACATATAGAGATAAAAGAGGGAAGAGATGATCGTGTGTCACTAAATCAAATCCACAATGCGGCGAATAAATGGGATAGAAACATGTTGCTGCGTAAGATTCACGGGAAGAATCATTTTCTTCGACGTGTACACATGACCAGGTGGCGGCGTGTTTATCGGGAAAACGACGATCCGCACCATTGCCGTTCGACGGCATAATGCACGCGTTTCGACCGAATTTCATGGATATTTCTGGGAACAACGCGGCATCGAATAAACGTCAAGCTGTCCTGCCGCAGCTCAGCAGTAAATCGGTGGAAAGCTCGCGGACGCGTTCCTGCGGCTTGCCGCTCGCTCCGTTTCATTCACCGGGGCTCTCGTTGTTCTTTAAATCCTTTCGAAAAGACTGTTCTTTTATTGCACCGGACTCGCTGGCTAAGCTTATTGCACGGCCATCAAGCCCCCCCCGTGACTCCCATTCTCCCGTTTTACGCGCGAATTTTCGCCAGTGAGAATATGGACCGTGATTTATTGTGCGTAACCTAATTTTTCTGTATCGTCCCGACTCATCGTACCGGAATTCACGGCTGCAAAATCGACCATGGAGTTTTTCAATTGTTACACTGCTACATATTGTACGAGTACGAGCTGCTTCACATTTATGGCGACATAAGTCGCAAAATAAATTTTACAGGAAGAACAGTTTAAAGGAGGATGTTAAAAAGAGGCCAATTTTGGCATACGGCCGGAACGAAAAATTTTTCCACAGCATGATTCTACGCATCCTAAGGAACAAAAAATGTAATTGTCATTTTTCCTGAAAATGATGGGAAAGTTATGAAAATGCGGTTCAAGGTAAGAGTATGACCATACTCTTCGGATGATGGTCTGTTCGTAAATTAACCACTTAGAAACTCATATCGAGTATTATTTACGAAGATTGTGTGAAAAAAATAATGAAAAATAATTAATGACAAATTAATCGAAACAAGGAATCCTTTAATGACACGATGCTTGTATTCGAAGCAATCAGAAACTAATAGTTATTTATTCTCGAAGTGATAAAAGTCATAATAAACTATGGTAAATATAATAAAATAATCGTCATGACAGGGATATAATAAAGTAAGACTCTAACAGAATTTGCATTTCTTAACTGTGCATACACTATGAAAGCCAGAGGAAGAAGTATGATCTTACGACCGCGTCGACTGTCTGCGTAGATGGAAATCCGCGTAGCTGGAAACCATTCCCCGATTTTATGGAAAACTGAAGTTTGATCATCTGCACTACGTGTCAATTGTCGTATATTGTCGTTAAAATAATAACAAACGAAGTAGAAAAAACTAATTTGTTGTTGTTTCATAGCTATGACACACCATATTATAAGAAAAATAAACTTAGGATACGATAAAACGAAATTGTTGCAGTAACTAATCTAATTAGCTATACGTAGGCTCTCCTCTAATTTCAATTAACTCAATCATTCGATTGTGTACGTATATATACCTACATATTATTCACGCATACACATTCACGCATTCTCGTTTGATTTTCTCCCAAGCAGAGCTGTTCGTTGTGTACTTGAATTCGGTGCACTAGCTTCTTGTATGCAGAGGCACTTAATTCACACGAAAGAATATGCTAAGTACGTAAATTGATTGGAAATCCGCGTATAATCGAAAACGCGTTGTTCGATGTATTCCCTACAAGACTACAATCGCGCAGTATAAGCGACGTTCGTCGTTCGTCGAGGCACTCGTTCGACTGCCTCGTAAACACTGACTGAGGACGAGTCTACCTGCCCGATTTCCGATCGCTGTACGCTCGCAAGTGTTCTGGGAAAAATTCTAGGCCTTAACTTCTTCAAACTCGTGATATTTCTTGCGAGCCAAACATAAGAAACGCGAGCCTAGGTCGCTGTACGTAGATCGAGCCAAAGATAAAGCTAGCTGTCCTTTTCAGAGTAAAACTATCGCGAGCTGCTCTCGACAGTAGACACTGCATCTGAGAGTGACTGTCTGAGAGCATCGCTCAACTCTCTGAGGGTACACTATCATATTATGTATAAAAAAATATAGCATTCTATTTTAAAAAATTAAACTGATTCCCCCATCATACAAGGTACAAAAAAATATTTACCCTACGTAACTTCAACTTGAGAGTTGTTAATTTTATCTCAACATAAGGTTTGAGATATAAGGTTATATCAAAATTTCAGGAACGGTAACAGTAACTCGTGAAATCAATACGTATTAAAATTCCAACAATTTCGTGTTGTAAGAGCTCCACCGACCTACTTAGATAATTTCATCGAACACTTAAAATATCCGAATACATATAGTACAGTAGTTATTAAATCATCTCACAAATTTCTGTCGATAGCTAAAAATATTTGACTGAAACACCGAAGAATTTTCACAGCGACGACATAATGACGCGACGATTAAAAATTCTTGAAAATATCGATCTAAAATTCAAGTGTAAAATTCCGCACAATCTTTTGAGGTACTCCAACACTGATACTTCCACAATTACCTCATACCATAAGAAACATGTTAACGCGTGGAGTGTACTATTAAAAAGAATACCCCAAAAAATATTTGACTAAAAAATCGTAGAACTTTTACAGCGACGACATAATTACTAAAACGTTTTTTCCGTAAAATTAAAAAATTCTTCAAAATATCCATCTAAATTTCAGTGTAAACGTCTTTTGTGGTACTCTAACACTAATACTTCCACAATTACCTCATACCATAAGAATCATGTTAACGTGTAGAGTGTACTATTAAAAAGAATTTATCGAAGTTTCTACTTTCCCTCTGGCCATTTACTTCGTTCCACCTAATAACTTCAACCCAATAAAAAGTCCTCCGACTTTCCCATTTGACGGACGCTGCTTTTTTTTTCTTCTTCTCCCCCCCTGGGTAGAAGAAACATCGTCGAATCGATGCCGGTATTAACATCCGAGACAAGTTTTTCTTGCTCTCCCTCCATTCGGTGGTGCATCACATTTCCCCGGTCTTGTGATTAAACGTCTTCGACGGCGGAGGCAGGCATCGACGTTGCGATGGAAACCAGCGGCACCATGAAACGCTTGACGTCTCATCATCAGACGCAGCAATAAGAGGCGTTCCTGTCATCCCCGTGGCGAAAGATCGTCCTTGCTCACAAGGGATGGTAATTTTCCGGAGGAAATGATATCCCGGACGGTGCTCCCGATAAGGAGAACCGCGCGCGTCTCTGCGTTTCCTCGTTTTCACCAGAGGAGAAGTAGAAGGGAACACGCACGTCTCGTCTCACTCCTAACGACCAATTCGACTAGGCCCCTAATAGGCTACCTAGACCGCGCTCAAAACTCCGCGTATCGCTCAAAGATCTCTGATTCGACTGGCGAAATTGAATCAACCAGATGGTGGATCCGGCGAGATTCATCGAAATGAGATGTTTCTACCGCAAAACGTGTTTGGAAATTAAATTAAATTTCGAGGAGCGTCGAGAGTATTCATTCTAAATTCCAATTGAGACTTTGGCTCTTTTAACTCTTTTCTCGCGAGCAAATCTGTCTTTCGTTTCGAATTAAATTCAATTTCGAAATGTGAGTATCATTGTTGAGTTTAAAATGGAGAAGATGGAATATCGTGTATCAATTCTAATTTCCAACTGCGAGGCTTTGATGGAGAACACGGAAATTCTTGGAAGACTCTTTCTCTGGACAAACGATACAACAATACCGTACATTCGTGTACCAAAACTCTCTGTAGTAGTTTAATCTCCTCATTCAGAACATTCTGCAGCGCGTTTCACAGATGAATTAAACGAAAACAAGTAGTTTGTATAAATTCCTTCCCCTAACCAACCGAAGTACTCACAATCGAAGGAAAGAACAGAGAAACGATGACGAGAGTATTTCAGTTTCTATACAACACGCAGAAGTAAATCTTACCCCTTTTAAAAGCGAGAAAAGGAGTAGCCTCGAAAAAGACACAACTCTATACACCAGTGTTTCCCACTTTAATACATCAAGTCCACGATTCCGTGGCACTTTCGTGCTCCGATACAATCCCCCTAGCCGCCACTTGTGCAGCTGAAAAACACCATGGCACCTTTTAAGTCGCTGCATTAAACACAGACTGCTCCTTTCATCCGAGCATTAAGTACAGGGCATTCCTTTCATCCCCGATATTTGCTTACCCCTACCAGCCCGGTCCATAAAGGCGATCTCCTAATTGTTTCGACCGGCTCTCCCCAATCCTTCCAGTTTCGCCTTCTTCTACTTCTTCCACCCTCCTACCCTCTCTCCATTATTTTCAACCCCCCTTCGGTATTTTCTGCTACGAGGGAAACAATAACGACAGGGAACCGGTGCCGATAGAGCTCTGGAAACGGAAGTGAATCCGAGCCAGTGTATCTTCTCTCCGCGAGCGACGTCGGAAAAAAAAGGCCGAGGGGAGAAACTCGAAGGAACACCGTCATAACTTAATCCAGGCTTACGAGCAAATTCCTCCGCCTTACTCCTCCACACTTCTTCTTCTCGGGTGTCCTTATTCCCGCCGGTCGAACTGGGGAAAGGCGTTTCGAGAATCCAAGGGAACAGCACGATTTCGATTTGGCGGAGGATTAATCAATTTTTCGACGGTTTCGAACACGTGGATCTGTCGGTTAATTAATCGACGCGGTTTGATCAAAGGGTCTTTGATTATATAGAGATTTCGCCGTTGGAAGAAAAGAGTTGGCTCGTTAGGTTGTGCTGTAATTATAGCAACGTGAGTGGAATTGGTAATGTCTCAATTTTCGACTATTCTGCTTGGGTTTTATTACCGAGGGAATTGGAGAATGGTAGATTAGGACGTTTCTTTTCTTCTTGAATGTGGAAATTCAGAGATCTTTTAATTCTAATTTAAAGCTGTTTATTACAGTCGTGGACAGAAATATGTGGATATTCTTCGAAATAGAGTAACTTGTTTAAAATTCGGCCAAACCACTTGAGTTTTTCTTAAAAGTTAGAAGGATTAGTTTACTAGATGACGTGTAGAAAAAATTTGGAAAAAATTGCAATTTGTGGGAATCGCGAAGAAAATTGTAAAGGTCGCTGTTTACAACTTTTTCATCTGGGCTTGTAATGAAAATTTAAAACATACGTTTTGTAGATCTATGTCAATTATACACATGCTGAAAATTTCATCGAGCCTATTATGTGGAAAAATAAGAAACAATAAGAAAACAGAAAAAGGTAACTACATATATGAAAGGATTATAAAAAAAATAGAATAGAAAAAGATAAGATAGAAGAAAGGATAGGGAAAATTAGGGATTGCAAAAAAACAGTGGAATAGAAAAAAATAAAATAAAAAAATTAATAAAGAAAATTAGGGATTACAAAAAAAAAAATTGAAATAGAAAAAAATAAGATACATATATGAATGCAAGTAGAAGAAAGGTTAAAGAAAATTAGGGTGTAAGGTGCAAGCCGAATGATTTGTTGTGAGATCGAGAATATCTGAAGAAAAAAGTTATTTTCTTTAAAAAGATTGAGCGATGAAGTTTGTACGATTAAATGTGAAATAGAAAAGGATTAGTGCATATTGGAGATTATTTCCAGGATTTTCGAAGCCTGAAAATACAGCAGAAACGAGAATCGATCAGGAAGACAGGTTTGCATAAACGGAAAGCAACTAACCCCGCTCCACCGTCCCATAAGTTTCCCCATCCGCCTAGAAACTTTTCTTTCAACCCCGTATTTACGATCGCCATCTCGAGTCCCGTCGAAGTACGGAATATCCTCCAGCTCGAAATACTTTGCTCAGACTCCTTACAGTCTACAATCCAAACTCTTTTTCTGGCAGTCTGGACGTCTCCAAAATTTGCAAATACATATTCCCTCATAAAGAAGCATCGAGGAAGAAGACAAATATTTCGTGGTGAACGTAGTTGAACATTCGCAGGATATAGTATAGTAATCGTGAATACATTATTTTAAGAGAAATTCACGTGGTACCACCAAGTTGAAATATGAATATGTGACGATAATTTGGTTGTAATTGATTTGTTGGATTATTAATTTGATTGTAGTGCAATCAGGTAAACATATACATATTTTATTATATGATATTTGAAACAGATATTCATTTGATTGGACTAATGCTCCATTGAATATTTAAATGTCCTCTGTTTAGTGATTGAAATTTGGCTGTTCTTAATTATTAAATTTGCATATCTATGTAGATGAAGTTTGATCATATTTGGTATCAAAATTTGTATTACTATCAGCGATCAGATTTTAAGTATTTAGTTGCAAGCAAAATCTACCTTTTTCTGCTGTTCTAGGCTTTCAAAAAAATGTGAAAAAATTCTGGAACACTTATCAAAGTCTCTTCTGCATTAGGTAATCGTTCGTTAAAATTAGGATTTATCAAAGTAGAAATTATTAAAACGTTTTTCAATAAAAGTAAAAATTCGATTCGAAAAAATACCAGAGTGAAGTTTCTCTTTTGTTATTCCACTGTTATTCTTCTTTCAAAAAATCCGAGAAAATTATGGGATATTTATCAAAGTCACTTTTACATTACACGCTAGTTCATCAAATCAAATCAGGAATTTTTGAAACGTTTTTCAATAAAAGTAAAAATTCGTTTCGAAAAAATACCAGAGTAAAGTTTCTCTTTTGTTATTCCACTGTTATTCTTTTTTCAAAAAATCCGAGAAAATTATGGGATATTTTTCAAAGTCACTTTTACATTACACGCTAGTTCATCAAATCAAATCAAGAATTTTTAAAACGTTTTCAATAAAAGTAATAATTTGTTTCGAAAAAGTACCAGAGTGAAAACTTTGGTCGTCAATGACCCAGACTGTCCACAGACGGTCAAAGAAAAGTACAAGTAACGCTGAAAATATTCTCAAATCAGATAAATTTGACAATTATACAATCACAGCTGCTAATTTACCAGCAAATCCATCAGACCTATCAAACTCGTCTCCGATTAGTCTCGGCAAAATAAATTGATTATACCGTGGAACGCAACAGTGCTGGTATCGAGGTGGGCCCCGTCAGTTGGTCGAGTAGCCCTAAAGAAAAAGCGTGGAGACAAGAACGAGAGAGGAAGAAGAAAAAGATAACGAGGATGACGGTGATGGGCGCTGCAACAGCAGCAGCACCACCACCAGAGAAAGCTCTCTCGCGAGGGCCACGTCGGTTGTTTTGACAGACGCCAAAGATATATACGAACGTATTTTGTTTGCTCGCCTTTTGGACGACCCACTTCCCTTTCATTCTACGCCCCCTTTCGCTTCCGTCCACAGCCTGTCGTCCCGTTCGATCCTCTAATATCTCGTCGTCGCGCGTGCCCTTATTTTCCTTCGCGCCACTGCCCGCATAAATCTTATTCGCGCTCAACACCCGCGCATCATCGCCTGCCGGATTCACCGGTAAAAAATAAGCAACCAGAAGAGCAACAGAGGAGAGCCGTTCCCCGTCCCCCTTGCCCCGTTAAAATATCACCATCAACGAGCGTGATCGTTCGACGATGAAATCTCCAAGCACCGGATCCACTCTTCCGCTCTGAACGTTTTAAGATACCGGTCCTGCACGGTGTGTTCACCGCGTTCGATTAATAGCGAAGATTGTCGGGCTTGTTGGCAGCTTCTTAACGCGACTCACGATTCGCGGGACGAGAGTTTTTAGTCTGAAGCGTAACAGTCACTTGGATTGATCGAGTTTTGTTACTCTTCGAGTTTGTACGTGTGGGATCTTAATTGAAGATTTGAAGATTATGTTGTTGTATTGTATGATATGTATTCGTTTGTAGACGGGTGTAACGAAATGGGTGCAGCGTAGACTATTGTTTACAAATATTTGTACAGCTACTACCTTTTCTCTCTTTGTTCAAAGATTCGATCAACTTTTTAAAAGAATTATATTCTGAAGGGTAAATGTCATTTGATTTTGTACATGTGGGATCTTAATTGAAGATTTGAAGATTATAGTGTTGTATTGTATGATATACACTTGTTTGTAGATGGGTGTAACGCAATGGGTACAATGTAGATTATTGTTTACAAATATTTGTTCAAAGATTTGATCAATTTTTCGAAGGGATTATATTTTTTTAAAGTAAGAGTTACAAAATGAGTTATTGACCCAAATAGAGAACATTATGTACAAATTTTTTAGGATTTCATTGTTAGCATGTGGGTATAATGATTTGATGCAACGTGGACTATCGCTTCTAAATATTTACCCATCTATCATTTTTCTCTTCGTTCAAAGATTTGATCAGTTTTTCGAAACAATTATATTTCTTTTAAATAAGAGTTATAAAACAAGTTGCATAGAGACATAAAGAACATTGTGTGTAAATTTTACTTCTTCGTTTATTTATTATTTTAAATTTGAGAGTGAGCTTCGTTAGGTCGACTATGAAAAACGAATACGTACAATTTGAACAATTTCTAAAGACAAACATACCCCACTAGTATGAAGAATAAAATTACTTCTATTTTCACACCAGAACGAACGAGGTGTTAGAAAAATACTCCCGAACCTCCGACAAACTTCAACTCGGTGGAACGTAAGCACAAAAAGAAATCACACCAAGCTGTAGGTCTCGAAGAAACCTCTAAACCGACCGACAAATAAAAGAGCCCGTATTAGTAACGACAGAAAGAACAGCCCGTACGTTATCCAATAAAGAAAAAGAGAAAAATGGAATGATTCTTGCCGGTTGACAAAAGAGAGACTCGAGTATTGAATAAAGGCGACCGCGTAATAGACGCTCGTTTCAGGGGTCAACAGTTCCATTCGACAGATCTCGAAATTTCTGAGACGTGTCAACCTGGTCAAATTCACACGGTGACCCCCAGGTGCTCGTGGCGCGATTCGCGCGAATAATAAAGGCTCTCGGAGCCTTCCGAGCGTGGAATCTCGTGCGGTTCACCGCGGGCGGTCTGTATTGTTCGAAAAATGTGGAGCGCGCGTGAAGAAATCGGAAACCGGAGCAATATAAATGTTAATGGTGTTGGGCACGAGTGAAAAAATCATTCAAACGGTCAACAGGATGGTGGAAGGAAGACGTTGAAAGATTTCAATGGGTGGAAAACGCGTGGAAATGTCTGTTACCTTAGATACATGCTTCCAGCCCCCTTTTGCCTTCCTTACGTCGCGTCGCGTCGAAGGGATCGTTTTAGGAGGACGTAAATGTGCTTGCTGTAGACCTTCCATACGACACTTTCCAACGTTTATGTGCTAGCTAACGGAATGAGGTGGAGGTGTATAGGCAATTGAATACTCTGGGGTTTTTGGGGTGAAGGTTGCTGATGTGTTGTGGGATTCGAATGTTGTTTCGTTAGGGGATAACGTTACGTGGTGACTAAGGAATTTGTGAGGTTTGATTTTAGGGGTTGGTTTAACGAGTGAACCTTTTAAAAAGTATGCTACATATTCAAATTTTCAAATTAAAAAATTTCAAATTACAAATCTCCCAAGCGCCTAAACATCTGAATACCACAAAACATCCATTTCTCTCCCCTCCGTTCACAAACCCAATCACACATGTATATCGTCATAATGAAAAAAATTCCCACACGACAAATCGCACCTCGCAATTTCATAACCCTTCAACGCGCACCAATTCGAAAGCAATCAAGATTCACAAGCACTCGATATCCATCCAACCCGATACTCCACCTGTAATAGAGAGACCATGCTCGAAATACTCTTCGCTGGCAAAGGCGAGCGTACAAAGGGCAGCGCAACACGGGCCTCTTGTTCGTCCGTGTTCCCGTAGCGAGGCTTGTAGCCCGACGCCGTAATAAATTTCGGCCACCGAAGCGACCGCAACATTTTCGCCGCGCGCTTACGTGGCTCTTCTACCGCGGAAAAAAAGAATACCTCCCCTCTCTCGTCTCCTTTCAACCGACACTTACGATCTTTTGAAAGTCGTCTGTCCACCCCCGCACACACCTTTTTCATTTGCATGCACCGTGTGATTCATGCGCGTCGGAGGCGGACGAGCGACGTTGCAGTCTCGCCCCCTGGGGTGGAGGACACGATCCGAAAGTCCAGGGGCGTTCCGCGGTGAAAACCGCGATGTTCTACATCATCCTACCGTGGTCCCCGGCCCTCTTTCCCGTTATTTACGTTCCTGC
>NW_017100261.1:9371846-9374069 GCF_001263275.1 Habropoda laboriosa
CGATCAAAGCGGCCACACGGATTTATCTCTGCCTGGGAACGATGTCGTTTCGCGACGCCGCGCCGGCCGGGCTGATCTACGGGCCGGTTAACTCTCAGCCCTCGCCTCCTTGTCTCGCGTCACTTCGTGTGAATTTCCAGCCTCCACTCCAGGCATTATCCTTGAGGGCGTTTTTAAGAGGCTCGGTTCTTGGTCCCGATAAGTCGGATTCCTGGCCTCTCTTTTAACGGGTAAGTGGGGTTGGAAGAGGTTCCTGCGAGTGCTCGTGTATATACACGTTAAGTGTGGGAATGCAGGCCTTTTTATCTCTCCCGAGAGATTTCGAAATTGAAACTTTGGTGAGTATATACACTGTCTGTTGGAGAGAATTTGTTAGAGGATGTTCTGTTCCTATCGGAAATTTATTCCTCGCGTTGGGTAATTTCGATCCTTTCTACGGAGAATTTTTGTGACTGTTGTTAGAAGGTAGGGGAGTCGATTATTTCAAAATTTTTAAATTACAGTTTGCTAGTATTAACTCTAATGCGGTCTTCGGGTCTTTTTTGACCCATCGCCTTCTTACTCTTTTAATGACTTCTGTTGTTACCAAGTTCACTTTCCCTTAACGTTACATTAAAAGTTTGTTGTCTAAGTTCGTATGTTAAAAATTGTTACACATAAAGTCCTTGGGTCTTTTTTGACCCACAGGGTGATTTAATTGACGTCCACTTGGCAGAGCATTTTAGTGGCAATATTAACATTAGGAACTTCAATTTGCACCAGATTCATTTATCAATAACTTACTACAAGTACCAATTTACTTTCCATCGCACGTAAACGACACCCTGTAAGAAAGATCCTCACAAACTAAAGCAATAACCGAGCTACAAATTGAAACATTCAGCACGCGATAAACTATCTAGAAATATCAAAAAAACGACAAAGAGGACAGGAGGAAATAAAACCGCAATTCTCTTTCACGGAAACTTCATCGAGCATACAGCCAAACAACTGGCTGCTCTCCATTTCCGCGGCGATTCTCGTCATCCAGGGCATATCTGTCTGCGAAGATTACGAGGCGGCCTTAATGGACCGCCGAAGAACGGTCCATAGGCGGTCGGACGATCGACGTAACGAGCAAGTTTCGGCCGAGTTTACGCGAAATCGCCGATAAATCAGAATTAGGGCTCACGGGTTGCCGCAGCACGGTCGATTTAGTCAAAGGACGTCGATCCACGAGCATAAGGGCGCCGCTGTCAGCGGACAAATCTCCGTTTAGAGGGGCCATTGTCAGAGGATTACGCGCCCATGCAGAGGATCCAGAGCGAAGGTTGCACGCGCGCGCGCGCGCCCACGGAACCCGTTTCACCATCGTCAGATTTCGGATTTTCAATTGGCCCCGGGACCTGTTGAAGGGTGCCACGATGACGGTTACAGCGGCACATTTTACGAGATTATCGGCCGGGGCTAATCCGGCCGAACGTTAACGACAGCCAAAGTATGCCCCCGGAAAATCTTTCCGCTCGATTGCACCCTCCTAGCCGCAGTGTAGTTCGAGTCCTCGTTTTAGGACGAACTTCACTAACGTTGTAGAGAGATTGTTGGGAAAAAGAAACGAGTCTATGGCCCACGTGAGTGGTAAAAGTCTTTTCTGATTAAAATTGTGGGACAAATTTTAGAGTAAACATTCTGATTTTTTTTTTTAAATGAAAACTTACATTTTTGCATTGATCATTTTGGGTGAAAAGGTATTATTAGAGTACAGTGGACGTAGAATGATTAATTCTTGAGATGATCTAAATAAATTCTTTCATTAAAGAAGCTTATAGAATATTTTGTACTGTTATTTAAAGTTTTGGAGTATCTACTTAATGTTTGTAAGATTTCTAAAATTATATTTTACTACATGCTTTCATAAATAAATAGAACTATCTGACTAAGAAAAGACTGAAATTTATTGCATTTGATTTTATCATCTTACATTCTATCCCAGAATCTACCAGATTAGCATTAAGAAATTAGATTCGTCTATTCGATACAAAAGAAACGTGTCTGTAATACTTTCTCTGCTTATCAGAAAAGTCGTCGAAACAATATTCGGAGACAAAATCATGAATTATACATTACACATTCTTATCTAAAATATGATATATACATGCTTCGCAGAACTCGTCGAAACATCTTCCATTTCCTAGATTCTCATTCACCACTCATCCCAAGGAATATTCTCTCTTATGCATAAAT
>NW_017100261.1:9374103-9386886 GCF_001263275.1 Habropoda laboriosa
ATAAACAACATGACAGGACGTCAAAAGAGAAAAAACCCCCCCGAAAAAACATCTGCACCGTAATATCACCAACAATCGTGCGCTCGTCGCGTGTGTATGTGTACGTGCGTGTTTGGTATTGGCGAAGCGTGTCCAGTGTCCACGTAGCCGATGAAATGAGCAGATAAAAAGAGGACCACCGGCGATCAAGCGGAATTTTAAAACGTGTCCGTGCATAAACTGACACGTGTAAACGCGTTCGCGCGGAATATATCCGCGAAAAATTCGGAAATGTCGAGGTTGGATGCGCGGTCACGTGCCACGCGCGTCCACTATAGCTACTTGGTGTCAACGTCGTCGATTAATGTCAACCGTTGAGGGAAACGTTTCGACGATTCGACGATGAAAAACGACGGTTCCAAACTTTGGACACGATCAGCGGGTGTTCATTATACCGGAACCCGAAAAAGGAGCGACAGGGGCTGGAAAGAAGGGAAAGAATCGGCGTGGAACGTGACAAAATGCAACAACTACTTTCTTTCACAGGCTGACTCTTTGTTTCACCCGTTACCTTGCCAGGTTCTTCTAGGAAGGAACCGTTATTTCTTGAGTGAAGATAAAGCGAGTAAAATTAGCGAATTGGGATGGACAATTTTTCTGGTAGAGGTACGAAGGGTCAAGTATTTACTGTGTTGAGCTCAGGAGTTTGCCCGCGGAAGGAATACGGGTCGGATTGGATCATGTCCCCATAAACTCAACCTCTCTAACATAATCGTAGAAATAGGGCACACGTATTGTCATTATTGGCCAACGCAAAAACATCGACAAACTGAGAGTCAGGCGGGGAGAACGAAATGCCCTTCTTGCCCCTGCGCTGCCCCGGGGGCAAACTCCTGAGCACCGCACAGTACCTACTTATCATATAAAGATGAGCAGTTGGCTAACATAAGGAATGCGGGTATAATTGCTAATAATTATAATCACAATCATAAAGACAGGGCACATGTAGGTATTCTTGTTATTACCTAAAACGGTCATATCTACTAATTGCACTGTGTAGCATTGCGTAACGAAGAAAGCAAACGGGACAATTCGAAATTGAATGGGATAGAGCGATGAATGATAGTGGGCTGCCAAAAACCTCAAGGTGGCGGCTTCGAGAGTGTCAAAGACAACCACTGTACCGTCTCGTTAGCCATCTTCTAATCTCTGCACAGTAACTCGCGATTAAATATCACGATGGACACGTGGTCGTAAAAAGGAGAAAATGGAGAATTGTCAGGAAGGGATAGGATCGTTTTTCAGCGAACCACCATAGAGGAACAATATCCCAGTGAAATTCGAGGACTTTAAAAATCCGGTAACGTGAAAAAATGCGGCTCCACTGAACCACCCCCCTCCCCACCCCTTCGTCGACCTCGTCTCTATTCGGTCACGATAATTCTTTGTTTGACCCCCGCGCACTCTCACGTCGAGAAAAAACCATTAATTTCAGGATGAGAATGGACCGGTCCAGAGCTCAGGTAGAAAATCGTGCGGGCCAGACATATCGACACCCTTTCCTGAATTCCGATGGAAGCACACCCGCAACCGTCTAATGGAAGTTTCGCCCCGGTCTCTCGATAAAAGTGCACTCGTAGGTATGCTCCAAACAGACAACAATAAAAGAAAACCGACGCTCTATCAGGGGGAGGATTGGGCGGTTGTGTTGCGAGCAGCCGGATCGAGACGGCGTTGCAGAGGCTTCCTACTCCCTTTTTGCGGGTGGAAAACGCGTCGTCGACGAGATTTCCCAGCGATCTCGTGAATCTTTGAAACGGAGAAACGAGTGATTTCAGAAGAGATACACAGCGAATTGGAAATTTAACAGTCGATATTGGATCTTTGTGGAGAAGTTTCGTTGAACGGTTTGATTGGCTGTGAATAAGCGAGGGTAATTGAAATTCCTTTGAGGAACTTCCTTTTTGAGCAAGTTTTAGGGTATACGAAGAATGGAATAATTTTGGATACTTTCTATAGGCGTAACTGTTGTGTATAACACGAATATGTATTCCTTCGTATAACACGAAGAATGGAATAATTTTAGATACTTTTCATAGACGTAGCGTTGATCTATTACGTTGCTCCATGTTGCGGCTCTAAGTTTCCTCAACCGAACCAAACTTTCTATTTGATTCCACAGCACTCTGAACACTAACACGTGCACAATATGTAAGCATGCAACTCCTTAGTGCTTAAAACTTCCCATCCCATGCATTTCTAAAATCCATCCACTCGAAACAAATACTCTCGTATGTGGAACAAGACTATCGATATCTTTCATGCTTCTAAACTCTTGTCCCTCGAGCTTAATGCATGGGTATGTTCACGCATAACACTTGAAAAGTTTCTTCGAATCTCTATCTTTGCTTTCAATTTTTTTTTTTTATATTAAAAGCGATATTTGTAGGATTTTAAAACTATTTTTTAAATATATTATCATTGTTATTGCTTATTTAAAGAGAATTCGCGCGTGTGTTTCACTTGGTATAAGTATTTATAGCTGTGAAGGAATGCAGTTCAGAATTTCCCATTTAGTAGAGTTTGAAATCACTTCCGGGTCAAATTCGACGCGATTCTCAAGAGTTGGAACGCTTTCAAAGACCCATAGAAGTCCAGCAAAGTTTGCTAATTTTAAAGACCTAGATACAATAGGATGAATTGGCTTAATCTCGATCTAGGCAGGCCGGATGTATTACGGCACGCTAGAATGCAGAAAATCGAAAAGAATGTATCAATTATTCGAGGAAATTGCATCCCTTAATACTATACAAGGAGGCAAATTAAAATTGTAATATTAATTATATCGAGTAAAAATTATAAATCACTCTTAATCTCAGTTAAGAGCAAATAAATTAAAAGTTACCATTATTGTTACTCAAAAATGCAATTCAAAATTCAAGCACTTCCTCGATGATTTTCAAAATATTTTCATTTGTCTAACCGACGTGAAAGAATATCATTCTTAATCTCAGTTAAGAGAAAATAAAACGAAAATTAAATAAATTATATAAATGAAAAGGTATCGTTACCGAAAATAGCCGAAAAAACAAATGAATTAGTGAACTAAAAATAATAATAAAAGAGAAAATAAATTAAAGACGACGACGACTCGACAAGTAAGTCAATTAAAAATTATCATTATCACCGAAAAATACAAATTGAAATTGAAGAACCAGCTTAATGACTCGTTTGTTTATCTATCTAACCAAAAATTACAGACACTCGAAACCCACTTAAACAAGATACTGCGGTGTAACGAGTAATCCGCGGGAAGTGGAAGAATTTCGTCGGAATAAGTTAGCAGAACGTTCGAAACCCGTCGTTATCGAGCATCTTAGCTTCTCGAGGACGCGGACGCCGAGTCGACGCAACTATACTAATTACGATACATCTCGATTGTGGTCCCACCGGCGTATAATCGGTCGTAATTGTTGTTTGAGCGGTGATTAATTGCCCGACGGTGTTGCGCACGCTCCGGGGCGCGTTACGCACGACAGCTCGCCGTGTTATTATAAATAATAATGCTAATCATCGTGCGAACGCTCCGTTTATCATCGACTTAATTATAGATCGGTGGATTAATTACAGCTTCGGAGGTCCGTGACAGGCGAAGATTCACCGATAGCGGTTCGTCGCTTTTGATGGACTTTGAAAACATTTCGACGGGTTATAGTGTGCCTATGTACAGGGTGCCCCAATGTTGACGGTATAACCGAGCGGAGGGTGATTCTACATGAAAAAATAAGTCGAAAATATAGAATAAATTTTTCTCATTTGAGGCTTTGTTTCGGAGAAAATCGACGTGAATATTCCTCGAGTAGCGTGCATTCAACTATATCTCGACTTATGTTTGTACCAATCAGCGGTGCCAGTGTCACGATCAGTAGCGATAACGTATTTATCAACGACTTGCTTATTTAAATTAATATTACTCGACGAATTGTTGGAAGTGACGATCTTGTTAACACATAGAAATCCTTGCTCTTTGAATCAGAATCGTGGACCGATGATAGGGTATCTTGGTTCTTTAATTGGTTGAAACCTTGTACTATTTTTTCGTTTAGCTGCAGAAGATTTATGCTATTTTCTGTGGAGACTATTTCTTTACGAAATCTGTCTGTTTATCGACGTAAAAGTACGAGGGGAAGCAATAATTTGTAGAGAATATTTGAATTCAATTTTCTGGGAAGCTAAGCCTTTTATGAAAAAATTTTATTCGATATTTTCGGTTTAGTTTTTCATATAAATCAATACTGGGACACCCTCTATATACCTTTCGATCGTGAAGTGAAATTACGAATACGGTGTAACAGGTTCACCATTTGATTGCAACAGAGGCCATTTTATCGTGGGTAATCTCGAACACAGAGAACGTGATAATTACGAGTCCATTTAGATGGACAGGTAGAATTTGGAACGTGCAAGATGCGTATCTGCTGTGTTTTTCGTCGACTGATTATCGTAATTGTTATGCGTGACGAATTTTTTTCATGTGGAATAACTAGTTTTCGACTGGTAATGTTGGCTTATCTCAATGGCATGTTGAACATTAATATAGTTCTCTTTTTTTAATAATGTATGATTATGCAGGGCTATAATGTATTTCAAAATATATAGTAATTGTATCGCTAAGATATACAGAGGTAGCTTGATGTATCTTTGTAATTTGATAGTCAATTTTGTGGTAAAAATGTGCAATTTTATGGAAAAGATTTTTCTAATTTTTCTAAAACGAGGCACATTTGGAACACAGTAGATTATTTAAAACACACGAGTAATACACGACAATGTTGGGAAAAAGTCATCGCATACATTTTCATTCATCACAATATTCACTGTTGACAAAAGCCACCTTAAACAATACCAAAGCTTCACCTTTTTTTATTATACTAAATGCTCATCATAACCCAAAAAAATAATCGAACTTTTTAAATATCATTCTAAATTAATCACAATGTTTCCATTATGAACACCTAATAATCACAAATTTTCCACAGCTTGCGATATCAAAAATGCAACCGACATTGATGAAACTTTGATATATAATTTAAAAAAAATATTTGACACGTATTTCTTTTATTAGCAATCGTCCATATTGAAGGGATGAAAATCGTCCTCAAAGATGAGAATAATAAACATATTTGGTCAAAATTATTATTTTTAAATTCTTCAAATTTTTTATTGGAAAATACAAAATTCGTCGATTTATACTATTCCTCTATCTCTAATATTTTTCGAAACATTCGACTAAACATATTTACTACTTCCAATTTTGAGGGCGCTTTTCACCCCTTCACTGTGGATGACTGTAAATTTAAAAAATACGCGCCGAATATTTTTTTTAGTACTATCATATACCAAAGTTTAGACAAAATCGGTGATTGTCACTTTGGGATGTTCCCTTATCAGACTCAACCTAGAGTCAGACTTGAGTGATTAAATTCACAATAGCATCTGAGCTATAGATGGCGGAAAATGTTACGATTTTTAACCCTTTGCCTAATAACAACATATCAGACTCGTGCCACAGATTTTGGTCAAGATGCGACAAAAACAATTCCATTAGCAACAAAACTTAACTCTAATTGTAACTTTCGTTTGAATTTGTAAAACTGAGGATTGTCAAATATATTTCATCTGCAATACATTAGCTTTTCTTACTTAATACAGTACTGAAACACTAAATAGCTGGCATTTATATGAACCACTCAGAAGCCAAAATGATTAACTCCACTTTTTGATATCTTTCCAATTTTAGTATCAAACCACACGCTAGGTGCACAATTTTTCATAAATAAAACAACTTCAATAAATTTCATTTTATGGAGTTAGTCACTTTGGCTTCTGAGTAGCTCATATACCGAGTCAGCAAAAAAAAAATTATAAGTTAAACTGTTAATTCTTGTATCCATACAAATCACAATGTGTACGAGGCAATTTAGAATTCTCAAACTTGATAATACCAAACTAATAACATAAATCACGAAAACTGAGTGTTCCTTTCTTCTTAGCTGCATAAGGTAGGAACGGAACCGCGAAGAATTCTTCCTCGGGAAATCGAAAATGAAGGAGCACGGTCGTTGGACACGATTAGACGTATCCTTTGCAAGCGGGAGGCGCGCGCGTGCACGGAATCCGAATCCTTCGGGAACGGGGAAGCGTGGCAAGCCGGGTCCAAAGACAGAGAGGGAGAATGTGCATCGTGGGTAAACGAAGGTTCGCGATGCTGGCTCGAAGGCGGCGTAAAATATTTGCGGTTAGCCGAGCGTTTCCCCGTTCTGCGGCAGCGAAATGCAGCAACTGCCGTCCAACGGGTTAGTATATACCGTCGCGTGGCGAACCTCCGCGTATTATGCATGGCTAAGGGGAATAGCTGCGCAATGAAAACCGCCGAGAGGCTGGGTCAAGCCGGCCAACGGCGATCTCCAACCCCGCTCCTTGTGATTAACGCGTCGAAACGATACGAAACGCGTTGACAATGCCGCGAGACACCGCGGAACACGGCCAAGTGTGTGAGGAGTCGCTGTAAATTGCGTTGAAATGACGCGGAATGCAAAGAGGAAGGGGAAAAGCGTAGAAACGCTGGAAAAATACTTGGAAGTTGCGTGGAAACCTAACGAAACGCTGTGAAACACTCGGAATGATTACGAAATGCGTGAAACACACAAGAAAACAACGGAAAACGCGTTGGAATGACGAAAATCGTCTCGATGCGCTACAGAACTCGTTCAAATCACTATCAATCGCTTTGAAATGTTCTGAAACGCGTCGAGACGTTCGTAGAGTGCTTCGAAATCGCTACGAAACGTGTTCAAACGAAACGTACCGCGTCGAAAAAATTTCAACAAACTGCTATGATTTTCACGGGGTGGAAAAAACATCGAGACAGGAGTTCGAACGAGAACTGAACGTCGAAAGCATGTGCGGAGTTCCGCAGGTTCAGCCCCAGACCAGTGACACGGGCAGTTTCACGCCGCGCGAGCAACTATGCGGGCTACCGCCGCGTTTGCACTCCAGGAATCCGAATGGGTCGGCGCGCGTGTCCCTCGATTTCACGCGTCGGTGGCCACGGGACATCGCGACGAAAAAATTTAATTACAATTCCGCCAGGGTCGACTGACGATGGAGGGACGGGAGGAGGAAGAGGAGACGAGAGAAAGAAATCGCGGACCATCCCCATTTCTCTGCTCTCTCTCGTCTCTCCTCGTGGCTGTTCCTCGTCACCAGGGATAATCGAGGCGGACCGACTCGTCTCTCCTTTGAACCAGCTAAATCGGATTAATTTGGATCATTAGCTTACTTATCGGCTTTGATGAATTTTATTAAGCCTCCACGCGAGAAGATTCTTCGAGCTGTTATGAGGGCCACTCGTGAGGTTGTGAGAAACTTGCTTGGGAATATTTCAGTGAGTCTTTCGAGGGAGGAGGAATCAGTAGCGTTGAATGTTACTCGTGACTGGACTACTTGGATATTCCTGCGTACGGAAAATCGACCTCGAACACGAATTAAGCCTTCACGTGAGAAGATTCTTAGAGATCCTATGAGGGCTACTCGTGTGACTGTGAGAAACTTGCTTGAGGATGTTTTACTGAGTCTTTTGAGGGTGGAAGAGTCAGTTTGTAAGTAAAATCATTGTCGGTAAAATCGACCTCAATCATAAAATACAATTTTACAGTTTTAAAGTGTAGGAACCGACAGAAAAAGTTTTAGGGACCCAACGGGAATCGAACCCGGGACCTTCGACTTAGAAAGCCGAGGCTTTGCGCACTACGCCAACTATTTCCTCTCTATTCTCCCTTGTCGGTTTCCTATTTAGGTATGGAGGTCCCGATACTACAAAAGTTTTATTTGATAATAATTAAACTGCAGGTGTTTATGCAATTATAGCATATCAAAATATGCAAAATACAGGAGAGTAGGGCTAGAATTTCTTGAGTTACGGTAACAACACAAATCCATGGATAAATGTACTATATTATACAGTGGAGTGATGAGTTTATTATTCAACTTTTATCATTCTTAAGAATACACTTTAAATGAGAGAAGTGATTTAATCACTAATACACTTAACTGGATGAAAATTACTTCGACAAAGACTTAACAGACGATTAAGTTACCTATAGCCAGGTTGTAGCTGTCATATGAATTTTTTCCTGCGTCACCTATGAGACGCTGATGTAACGCAGAGTTCCTTCAAATCTACATCTCCCAGGACACGTAATCCAGGTAAACTGATACGTCGGCTACCTTATTTAGCACAAACTGCACAGGTCAAGACACAACTTTCAAAAAACCAGCTTACCATGGTACAAGAAAGTAGAAAAAGTGGGATTAGGCCAGCTTAACTTCTTGCTCAGAAAAGATAGAGTTTCTGTCACAGTTTCCAAGCTTCCAGATTAGTGGGTTTTACTAGGTTAGATTGAACGTGTTTTAAACTAGGTTAGCTATATGTTTCTAAATGAACTTCCCTCGATACATTAAAAGTAATCTTTCTAATAGCGAAACAAACGACGTTGAAACTCTTCGAACAATTATATCACTTGAACAAATAACATTACACCCTCGAGAACGATCAATTAATCAAGTTGGATTACAACGTTCCGGAAAAATCGAGTCACACCATGGTTATCGATCGTTCTGACAACGTTCCACGTGGCACGTTGAATATTTACGAGGACGAAAAATGCGCGGAAGTAACGCGGAGGAGGAAATGTAGGGCGACGCCTCTCGCAGACGTTACTTGGGAAAACATCGAGCTTCCTCAAACACTTAGACCCTGCCGTTACGATTGTTTTCCTTGCCGCGTGCTGCTGTTTGCCCAGCCTAATCGAAAAATCATAAGCACCCCCTCACGGCCGTCACCGCTGCTCCGCGGAAAAGGGTGGCTTTTATCGGGGACGCGGGACTCTCGTGGAAAAACAGATAGTCGATCTCGGTGTGTTTGTTCGAAGGTCTATCAGACGGCTCAACGTGAGAAATGAGTCGTTATCTGTCTTTGGATAGCCGTGATTAACGCGTAGAACTACTATATACCCCGTGAAATTCAATTTGAATTCGTTTAATTCGTCTAATTCTTTTCTTTTAAGTTATCATTCCGATTGTTTCGAGAATAAAGATTTCATTTAGATTTGCCTAATTACCGATAGGATAATTTCGGTGTCTTTCGGTATTTTGTTCTGGCTTCCCCGTAAGCGAGAATTGAATTATCCCATGGGGATTAGGGTCGGTCCAGATTGTCAATGCACAGTATGCATGCAGTGTTGATTGAATATCGATTGTATAATTAGGTCTGTGTGCGTTGGAATTGGGTTAGCTGTATTAGTCCCACGATTGATAGTGATTATCGAAGTTGTCAAAGATTCGGTTTATTTTTACAATTTGATACGTTGCAAAGCAGACGAGAAGTCGATATTTTCTTCTGCTTATGATCGATTGACCCTCTATTTCGTCGGCTATTTCCAGACCTCCTGGCAGTCTGCCAGTGGTAGAAATGGTAACAGGGCTTCGTATAAACAAACTCGAACTCGCACTACGTGTTCCTAGATTTTGCCCATCGAAATACAGAGTGAGTTTCAAGTCACCCGACACCAGCAGTTATTCGCCTTCTCGTTGATTGCAATTTATTCGGAGAAAATTCAGGTTCTTGTGTTTAAAAAGAAGAAAAAGAAAACTTATAAAGGCCAAATTTGAAAACCTGTTCTCTCGGAACACTCATCAGTGTAGGTTAGCAGAACAGAAGAAATAGAACAGAGAACAGAAACATTTGAGATTTATAGGCCACTCTGTATTGCATGCAAGTGAAAATGTCAACTGAAAGAGCTCTCAGATTTTTTTCAAACCGAATCGTGCACCTATTCTCGTTACGAAAGAATCGTTGAAAAGTGAAATTTGGTATTTTGTCGGGAGTTGCGGCAAGTACCTATGGGCACTTGATCGCTTCGTTAGACGTGGAAGAACGAGCCCCAAGAGGAAGCTCCAGAGATCCGCTTTGGAAACTACGATGGTCCCGAGTGTCACCGGCAATCGATGTAGTTGCGCTCGTGTATAACGCGAGACTGTTTAGCTGTCCGCAGACCGCAGATTTAGATGGGGTTACGAACAGCCAGATCTGGCCAGGCGAGTCCCTAATTATCTTGACGTCGGCCAGCTGCAAGCGAACAGGTAGAAATTCTCCTGAGGCAACAAGATGAAGGAGGAACACGGAAGAGTGTTCATCAGCCCTTGTAACTCGAATATGGAGCTGAATTAACATCTCGTTGAATCGAATTTTTCGCACTTTTTTGGCACGCTTTTGGAATACAAACTTGACTGATTCGATTTTCGTAATTTGGAATAATTAATTGTTTATTCTATATTTAGCAAGAATTCCAAAGGATTTTAAATCTTTCGATATTATTCATCTTTTGGAATGTTGGTAAATAGAGCGGCTGAAAATTCATCAGCTAAGAGATTTACGTAAAATATTGGTGTAATAAATATTTGAAAGATAGCAGAATAAAGTGCTGAATTTAATAAAGTGTGCAAGCAGCCGGAGAAATATTGGCATAGAATTGACGTTACCGTAAGATTAAAATATGAGTTAGTGTATTCCACGAGTTTACTTTAAATAAGAGAAATGATTTGATGGCTTAGTAAACTATTCACCGCATCCCAGAGTTTCGACGTGCTCTCACAAGTTAAACAACCCTTCTAAAATTTGATTCATTCTCTTGCATTATATAGACACGTGATTCATAACTGTTTGATCAACGCGGAAAGACGTTCTATTCAGGGCACGGTAAAAGAAAGGGGCGGAAAAAAGTAACATTATTACTCTTATTCGTTCCTCCATTTTTCATCTCGATGTAACAGCCGCTCTTTTCCGTAAAGCTTTCATATTGGATTTTTTAATTTTCACCAGTCTAATATTCTTCCTATCGATATATCGCCGTGTATCGATTTCGATGCGACAAAAATCCCTCTTCTTTTGAACAACGATAGCTACTTGGAAAATTGGAAACACACGATGTAATAACTTTCAGGTGAAAATTCGGAGTCTGAACGAATTAGTAAATTACTCTAATGGCAAATGTTGGAGAAAGAGAAATAGCAAATCTTGAGCATATATGCCAACGAATGAGAAAATTAAACCTGAAAATCCATTTCGTGATTAAAGAATTTTTACTTTTCCATTATCAAAATATATTTTTCGAAACATTTACCAATACTTGTTACAACGAAAGAGCTCCATAAAATAAATAGATAAATAAACAAAGTAAATACAGAAATTTTTTTCCAATTCAGAATTCCGAAAATTACTTTCTCAAAACAATCCTCCCTTCGACACAAGGCAAAACAAATCTTAATCTTTCCGTAACCAAAAAATTCCACAAAATAAATCCAGAAATTTTTTGCAATTCAAAAGTTTGAAAATTATTTTCTCAATGCAATCCTCCCTTCGACACAAAGCGAAAGCAAACCGATCCCACGTCGAAGCCTTCGTTCCCACAGACAACAACGACGCCGCTCATAGCACGACGGAACAAGAAGCAGAAAAAAAGGAGAGGAAGAGCCAAGAACGCCGAACGGAAATTATGTATGCCGAGTGGCAAGAGGTTTTCGCGTTTCTTTCGCTATGGCGGCTATCGTGCCAGCGCGTCGGCAATAATGTATTTCGAGGATTTAATTATTCGCGGTGTCCCTTCGACTATCGTCGACGGCATATTAATCGTATGCTAATCGATCGTCATTAATGGGTCCCTGTTACATGAGTTCATCGTGGCGCAGCCTCGCGAAAGCGAAACAACCAGTCGGTTAGCCATTTGTTTGATGGATCATTTCGCTGCTTGTCGTAACCATTTACCCCGTCGACGAATCTCTGCCTGTCTTTCTCCTTCCTATTCGAACGTCGTATCGTGCACATCCAAGATGAATACACGCCTAATTCATAGCCATCAATTATTTCACGGCGTCGCGCGAGGGTGCGCTCGATAACAGCGAAGAATTCTCTGCAGAGAAAGAGAGAGAGAGAGAGAGGGTACTATTGGAGCGGTATTGTATAATCATTCAGCTCCACTTCCGCGTTTAATAATTTTACAACATTGGTACAACGTTCCCAACGTTACTCGCGAATTATGAGCGTACAGTTGCAGACACACCGTTCAGCGATCCAAACAGGCACCGATATAAACGGTGGCCTCTCAAACGGTGGACACGGATATCCTTGACGTTTTATTCCGCGTTGTAACGCGTTTTATTGCGCCCGTTGCGTTTTTATTGC
Organism: Habropoda laboriosa; assembly: GCF_001263275.1. NCBI lineage: Eukaryota > Metazoa > Arthropoda > Insecta > Hymenoptera > Apidae > Habropoda > Habropoda laboriosa. Next base: position 9,386,384 of record NW_017100261.1, read on the forward strand.
GCCACTTCGACCACCGTCACTCCGAGGAAATGCAAAACTATTAAACCAACGTTCCTACCGGCGTGGTGTGCCCACACCAAGGGAAATATGCGCGCTGCTTAACGACCAGCCGTTCAATTTCTACCTCTCTCAACCTTCTATCTTTCTCTCTGTACGCACATCGACTAAAAGTAATTCCGTTTAAATTACACTTCTTCCCCGGGTAACTTCGCCACGAAAACGAACTGGAACCTGACGGAGAGGGGTAATGGCGGTTGAGAGTAGCGGGCTTATCGAAGCAGCGACCGCTTCCAGTTCATTGTATTTCATTCGCCTTGGAAAAACAATCGGTATATACGTCGTCGACGACGCGAGAGGACACGGGATGGGTGCAATAATCGCGATGGTTACGCGGCTCGATTATCGCGGCTCACCGATACGCCAGAGCACCATGTGCCCACGTACTTTCCAATCGACTAATGCAGACGCTCGACAAAGAGCTTTCGCGGGTAATTTTCAGGTTA
>NW_017100261.1:9386935-9419171 GCF_001263275.1 Habropoda laboriosa
CTCTCTCTCTCTATCTGTCCCCCCTCTAGGCTCTGGTTATTGGTTAGAGCGTTGTCAATATGTTCGCCTGCCTTTTAATTTATCTCGCGAACTGCAGCGAGGATTAGCTGACACGATCGAGTGTCTATTTCGGGGGATTACAGGGAGCGGAGCTGAAAGACGGGGAATTAAGCTGTCCTGGTCGATTTGTCTCGTTGAATGTTAATGAAAAATACGTTCATCTTGAAATATCGCCAATTACAGAGAGTTTTCGATCGGAATAAAAATTGACAGTTTAAATACCACGAAAAAATTACTCGTCAACTATCATGCAAGCAAGATTAATACCGATTAACTGTGAGCAACATGTGTGGTCTAAAGTTGGAACACGTAAAAAGAGAAACCTAAATTTTTCTGTAAAATAAAACGTTGAATAAATAAAGGTGAAAAGAAACTCACAGTTTTTCGGCGAGAAGCAGGCTGGCCAGGTCCCCAGGAATCTGCGTGAGTCCCCGATGAGAGCAGTCGACGTCCTGACTGGTACACGAGCACCATCTCGGGCATCTAGCACTGTTCATGTCCTCTATCGTCCCCGACAAACTTCCGAGACCGAAGCTACCGAAGGCGGTACCATGAGAGGCGCCACCGCCCAGCACGGACAATATCAGCAGAAGTCCCCAGGCGCAGACCACGGAACCGCAGCTGACGCCTAGCAAACGCATCGACCAGGCAGGCGTCATGGCACGTGCCATCGCCAACACCTTTCGATTAATGTCCTTCACAGCACGATTCGGTCCCTCGAGGATCTTGGCGATGCTCCCGGCTCGGCTCTTCGGTAGAATATTGTTCGGATCGTACAGGTTGAAGCAGGCTGCTGTCTCGTTGCTAGCCAGCCGTGCTACGTTAATGCCTGGATAGACGTAGCTAGGCGCTGGCTCGAGGAACGACGAGATCTCCAGCCCTTCAGCAGGTGGACAGCCAAGTATTCGAACCGGCTCGAGGATCGGATCCTGTTCCAACCGTATCACGGAACACTCGAACTCGTTGTTCGACGTCAAATCCCTTGGATTTGTATTTTGATGAGGTTGTTCCGTGGCTTTGACCCGCGAACGATCTCTCCTTCGACCATGAACGCGACACGATCGATTCGAATTCCGTCGCGTACACTCCACGTGATGCCTGTTACCCGAAACTCCGCCAGCCGCCACTCTTTGCCTATGACCTGGACACCTGCCTCTTCTCTCGTACGTTTCACCGACAACCACCGTGCTACCGGCCGGACAACCGTTCCTCGGCCGTTTCAAACGGACCTCCGACCCGTTGTCGGCTATCAACTGCAGATCCAACGCTGCCTCCTGATGCCGCCACTGATGGACCAACACCGGCGTCTCCGTCAACGTTCTCACACCGCCACCTTCGCCGGCAGGTGTGTTACAACGATCCTCGGTGATTTTCAACGCTTCGTCAGCTTTCGACGATTGACAACGAACGTTCGATTCCTCGTCCACCGTGATGCCAGTTTCTCGAACAGCATCCGTATTATCACCTAGACCTGGACCACTAGCGGTACCAAGGTCCTCCGTTGACGACTCGACGATCTTCTCCAACGAGTCGATCCACGAATCACCACCGGGTACTGACGATGGCTGCTCGCAAGCTAGACCATCCAGTAGGCCCTTTTGGGGGCCGTGTTCGTGGCCCCCTTCTTTATCCACGAGCCCCACCGACGAGCTGTTTGACACCACTAACGGCACCACCCGTTCCTGCGCATCCTGGGGCACCGCTTGCACTGACTTTATCTTGACGCTGGTCTGTGCCCTAGTTTCTATCGTACCCGTACGGGTACGTGGTCCACGCCGCGGAAAGCTCGTCCAGCGACGATACAGGCAAAGTCATTTACCAGTTTCCGATTCGACGCGTTTCACGCTTGGCCCTTGGCTACTTCTAACCGCTGATCATTAATCTAACTCTCTCTCTCTCTCTTGCTCTCTGATACTTCTAGTAGAGCAAGTATATTATGTACGTATGTGTGTGTGCGTTTGTATAGTTACAGTAGAACGCGTGTCGCGTTACACTCGCGTGTTCAACGAAGCTCTACGCGAACGCTAGCCGTTTCTTCTTTCCCCTGGCGAGCTTCCGTTCACACTGGTTGCCTCGATCCTCCTGCTGGTTGCTCGTTACGCGGGCATTATACCGGGCGATCGGTTGGTCGATTTGCCAGTAGCTTCGTCCACACACACTCGACGCGACAGTGATGCATCACCTGGAACAACGAACACACAGATAAGAGACTTGAGTAACTGTTTCTTAAATGATCCAGCTTTAATAATTCCCTTTCGAACCGATAGAATCGGGCACAAGGCTCGCCACGATAGAGACCGCAATTCAGTCAGTTGGATAGGTGTTTTCCGCGCACGCATGATATACATTTCCCCATCGACGGAAGTTTCATGCACTCCGGATGGTATGGAAGGGGTTGGGTGGTCCCCCTTCTCGCGCCTAGATACGCGATTCACCACGACAGACAATTTTTTCCCTACCAGCCAGCCAGTCACGGCTCTAGACAAAGTGCACACGCGTGCCCGTGCACGCGTCACCGAAAAATACATCTTCCATCGTAAGCAGATGCGCTCTACGAAGCGAAGAGACGGGGAAGAAAAAGTAGAAGAGAAGGAGGTGGAGGAGGTACAGGCTGGGAGAAGCGAATGGCGCAGCCAGTTACAAAGAGAGGAACTCGCTGTTGCAATATCGGAAGTACGAGAAAAATATGCTTTCGAAGCACAATCAAGGACTCGAACGCATTCCATGCACAGCCGTTCCGAGTTGCCAGGCATATTGGAATTTCTCCCCGACATTTTCCTTCTTCGTCCAGCCTGCCTCACAAACCCCTTTTCTTCTTCCCGATTCCACCCTTTTTCTCTCATGTTCACCCTTTCTCCGTCTGTCTGTCTCTCCTCGCGGCCGTTTTTCTCCTATGCTCGTCTGTGTCGGGGCGAACGTGCCGCGAACGAACGCACGTGATGTCTCATATACATGTTGCTCGCTCTCCTAAGTGGCCCTGGATACGTTTCCACGATTTATCACCACCTGGGAACACCTGGAAATAGAATGTCTGCCGCGTCCACCGCGCGAAATAATACGTGGCCCGGCTGCACCGCGGCTTAAATTGCAAGCGCGTGCCATTTTCTATTAGGGCGGAAATTGCGAGAGGGCTTCGCGAGAAAATTTAAGGCCCTTGCCGAGGGGGGAATTTCTACCGGTGCCGCGTTCTATTGGTGAATTTCAATTGGTGGGTGTTGTTGATGATGAGTTATCGGCGAGGTGAGCTTGAATCGGGCATTGTGACAAGGTTGCGATGATTTGTAGAATGTAGATTGGTGCTTGCAACCGTGGTAGAAACGAGGTTTTTTATAGCAGACGGAGTGCAATTTAGTAGGAATATTAGCAATATTTTTAGGTTATGATAAGAGGTTATAACTTGCAATCTAGCAAAAGCAGTGTTATTTAAAATATAAGTGCTAAACGTGTCTACTGGGTGCTGTTGAAAATTAAGGCACCATCTCTGATAGTAGAAGTTAATTTATCAGAATCAAGTTTAGAATGTTGGGTTGAATGAAGAATAGTTTAACTCTTTGCGGTCGAACCCCAGGATATTCCCGGCAAGGCGTTTTCACCTTCTAAACGCTTTGTGGACGCCCCTTCCCTGCAGAAACGGGGAAAAAATAATAATAATAAGCACACAGCTTGAACAAACTCATTTGAATAAAATTTTTCCTTTATTTGGACAATAATTGACCGAGTGCGCGCTACCAAAAAATAATTCCGACCAGTACGACCAACACGCCTACGGAAAATGCGACCGCGAAGAGTTAAACTATGGCTAAAATACAATTTCATTCTTGTGGGTTAAATTTGACCATATTGTAGTCGGATTTATACTGTTTCTTTTTCTTTCGGTAACTTATTCAACGTAGAATTTGCTACTTTATATTCTAACCCCTTCTCAGCTTGATTGTCCTAACATTTTCGAACATCCGAATCTTCGAGCAATGCTGCATTTTCGTCATGAATGAACAACTACAGTCACGAGCTATACACACTAACGTGTAGTGGTACATGTTGACGCTGTAATTTCAATATTTGTCAGAGACACTTGTTAACGGAGGATAAAGAACTGTGAAGGGTGCTCGTTATTCCAAGCGGCAGAGAGAACTCAATAATGCTTGTCGAACAGCTGTTGGAGGACAAAGCCGGACTGATGTCCAATTTGGAATTCGTCATAAGTTAAACTGTAGGTACGTGGGTGTAGCGGTGACTCTGGTTTCTAGCTAGTAGGCTTATCAAGCGACTGACAATGAGTATTTTAAATCAGTTTTAAGTACATGGACAAACACCTACTTTTCTCTGTCTGCTCTCAACCTAACAATTCTACTTTCTTATAATCAATTGCTTCAATTGATATGCAGTTTCGTGTGCATACTTTATACACTTTATTGTTTGTGCTATAGCTACATAAATTTACTTTAGGAAAAAAATTTTAATAGGAATTTTCTCTATAGGTACAAAGCACCAATAATCCTAAAGTTTCGAGGGAAGCTTTTTCCTATCGTTGTTCTTTAGTACCATTTTTCTTATCTGTTTGATACATCGTTATCATCTTCAACGTTATCGCGATTATTTTGTGAATTTTAATTTCCTTTTTTTGTAATCTTGTAACTCTTATTTCCACCTTTGTTCTTCAGTACCATTTTTTTATGTATCATTGTCATCTTCAACGTTACCGTTATCGTTTCTCGAATCTAATATTCTTACTATTTTCCTTACTTAATTTTCTAATTTATTTACCAGAATTCCATTTCATACTACTCTTCTTTTTTCCTTTAATTATTTCTTTCTCTATTTTCTATTTGCAACTCAAAATTCTGCGACTTCAATTTTCTCGAAAACTAAGCCTCTTACGAAGAAATTTTATTTTATATTTTCCCTTAATTTTTTCACGTAGAAATTTGGCATATTTATTGTCTGATTTTTCCATTTCAACTAAATACTAATTGTATAAAATAAAAATAAAAATCCCATAAAATGAAAAGACATTAATGTATATGCATAAAATTTAAGTACCAACATACTCAAACATATTGAAAAGTACTCACAGTACTCGAAAGAAAGGCTCGACCTTAAACCCGAACCTTAAAATTTCTCTACCAAAAAACAGTCTTATTAAAAGTCCCCTACTCCACTCGTCTCTCCCTTCAGATACCATCAACGAAACCCAGTCTGAACCTGAACAGGAAGCGCGACAAAGCACGCTGGAATGCGAAAGAAGCCCGCGGGGTCGACGACGTTGGCTCGCGTCGCGCATTGAAATTCGTCGAAAATCTAATATTCCCGTCGGAGAGAGAGAGCCAAGAGGGGAGGGGGACAGGGATCGATAATTCGATTAGCAGTAGTCGACACTGAGGATAGTTAGGTAGGACGCGCCTTCTCCTCTGTAGACACTCTCGCCGCGCTCGAGTACTGTTAAAGTAGCCGGCCCTCGATACAGAACGGCAGAGGTAGAGAAAAGGGGGGTGTGTACACCACGCACGTATAATATTCTCGAGCACTCTCCTGCAGATAATATCGGCAGCCCTGGTGGTAGAGCAGCCTCTGATGTCGAAGTTAAGACGCCTTGTGTTGGGGTGGCTCTGTTTCAATGCGACAGATCGACCAACAGAGAGAATCAATCCTTCCTTCTTTCAATTCTTCTCTCTCTCTCTCCCGCCGTTTCACCGGTCCTCAGCATTAATTAATAACGTTAGCGTATATTAATTGAGGCAAAGTAGCGGGGCGTCGGTGTTCGAAACTTTTTCTTTTCGCCCTGCCCCGACGCTTCAACCCTCTCCGATACACGTCACGCACAAAGCGTTAACAAGATGACGCGAGAGGGAACGAAGGATGGAACGATCGATTTTAAAGCACAGCGTGCGTGCTGTCGATGGATTAGGTCATCCCGCAGGTAACGTCGCTTCTTGTCTTGTAAAAAAGAACTATCAAAAAAATTAAACAATTTAATTGGGAGTTAATCTTCGGGTCACCGTTGACCTGCATACGAAAAAAGTCTCTTCTCATATTATAAATATGTTTGTTATATTGAACATGATATATTTGTATAATTTTTAAAATAATAAAATGCGGTTTCGCTATTACGATTTTAACGATTTTAGTATTGGGTCATGTATGACCCGGCATCCGCTGTTCGAGGGTTAATATTCTCCTGACCTGACACCATGAGATTCCCATCTATTTAGTTTACCCTGAAACTTTTTAAATGGCAAAATCTTCAGACACACAGGCGAAAGATAAGAATAGTTTTTGAAATGAGAATTAAAAAGTTGCCTGAAAAATGGCAAGTGGCCAATATAGTATCACCGATTAACAGTAAGAGCAGGTAAATACTATTATTTCTGTATTGGAACAGGGCTTCTAAAACGACATTACTTATAGGGTGACCTAATAATTAGGGCAATTACACGTGACAATAAATTGTATTTCGTGGCACGGAATATGAATTCGGTACGGAAAAAAAAAAGAGGAACAGACCTCCCCGATTCGCGTGTCAGACTCGAATAATTGCCTGCGCAAATATTTGACTTCTCGACGGCACGATTGATTGACACTTCTCCACGAGGAACATGTGATTCCGTGCACACGATTTTCTTCCGACCCCTCTGTCTTCCTCTCTATTCTTTCCTTCTCCTCTTTCTTTATGTTTCAAATATCGCCAGTGTTTGGCGAGTGCGTTAATGCTTTTAAAATTCTCAAGCAAACAATCGCCCTGCACAGCGGATTCATCCCTAGCCGTGGTCCACGAGAAAGGGCAGGAGGGACAATATTGACAGAGATACGCCACTGTGCGACCCCCTGTAAACCTTCAAATCCTCGGTGTGCTGTACCTTTCGGAGTAAAACGGGGAGACATATGCTGTCGCTTTTAATGAAATTGACCGGACCAAACATGCTTTTCTTCAACCGAATGAAAGGATCGTTCGCCCCCGTGGAACTCGTTCGTGGAAAGGAGCTAGGTAATACGGTGAAACTAATATCGAAGCTGAGCCTTCTTCGGCTATCGACCATTTCCAAGCGGAACAGACCGACGACGTATCGACTGAATTATATTTTCTCATGGCATACCGGTGTATTTCGCCGGCATAGACGGTCTAGAAAGCCGCGCGTGTACCGTTGTACACACGATGCTGGAATCCCTTTGAGCCGAAGGGACGGGGAAATCAGACGGTTCAGGGATAACCGATACACCGTCGAGGCCGGAATATTGCGTCCTTATTGTAATATATTTGTAAGCTACTTCGCGAGACAATTTCATCGTACGGTGGGGCACAAATGTAGACAGGTGGATATACAGCCGGGGTATTCCTTCGAGGTATATCATTATATTGCGCCAGAGGGGAGAACGATTATTTGTCGAAAGCTCGACGAAACAAAGGGAGGAAAAGGAGGCAAGAGAGAGAGAGAGGGAGAGAGAGGAATGGAAGTTCCTCTGCTCCACATTTCGTTTCCTTTTTTTCAATTTCTCTTCTCTGTGTTCAACGTCGACTTGATAACGGAACTAATAAACGATTTCGTTCCGCGCGTTCCTCGCTCTTTGGATTTACAGAGAACGTTTGAAGAGATATAGACACTATGGCATACTCGAATATTCGAATAGCTCGAGATTTGAACCGAGCCGAGACTCGGTATTCGATACGACTCGAGTACGCGAAAAAATTGAGTAGCTCGAAAGAACCAGGTAATTCGAAAGAACCGAGCGGCTTGAAACAATCAAGAGACTAATCTTTCAAATTACTCGAAACAATTCGAGCTACTCGCTTTTTTTGCAGTTTCTCGGTTCGTATCGATTATTCGAACAAAGTTAAACTCTGCTCGCTTTTTCCGAGTACTCGTACTGCTCTAATAGACACTGTGTGCCTGCTCGATTGAGAAACAGAGGAGATATACTCGGTATCCTTTGGTATTTCGAGTGACGCAATGCTAGTAATTAGTAATTAAGCGAAGTTATGACTTCCTAGGTAGCAGTCTCTATACAGTATCTCTGTATAGGTGAAACGTTCTTGTCGGTTGGACAGAAAAGTGGAGAGCGATTAGTTTATGAGTAATCGACTACATAGTCTGCGTTTCCGCGTGTCGTTTCTAATAAGCGATCGGTAGTTCTAATGGCTGGTGTGGATTGGTGGATATGCGGTGAAGTAATTGATATGTGTGACCGAGGAATGTGAAGATTGGTGAGAAAATTTAGAGAGGAAATCTGAATGTCCTTTCTTTGGATTTACCTGTGTAATTTTAGTAAGTGCATTTTCCTGTTGAAACTATTTCAACACTGATGCAGCGAATATTCTATAAATATTTTATACTTTCTCTAGTTATTTTTACATTTTCGAACCTTCTTTTTCCATGCATATGAAGGAATATAAGGTTCTAATTTTGCGCAACATATTACCAAAGTATGCATAATTTTATGCAAAATGGCTTTTAAGAACCTGTGTTCCTAAATAAGTGCACTATTTTTTCTATGCAAGCATCAAGGAAGAAATTTTATAGTAAAGACAGCCTCGAAATTAGCTTAGATCCTAACACGCGGCAGAGAAACACCTTTGAGGGCTCTTTTAACTCTTGGAGGATGATGAATACAACCAAAAAAGTCAGATACTTTCAAGCTGTAAAAATAGCTGACGTGACCATGACCTCGCGAACGTATATTTCAGGAAAAAATATACTTTCGGTGTGATTTAATGAGAGCTGAATTTCTCGAATAGTTAATCGAGGCTTCCTAGTTTGAGGTGTGTCCAATTATTTCCCAGAGCTTCGATCAACCTATTAAACGAGTTCACTTCTCTATCAGAAAGTGAATCTCTCTAATTTCTAACGAAAAATCAATAAAAATTGCAACCAGTTACTTTACCTTCATTGGCGTACTTTATTAACGGTATAATTAAAAATGAACAAACCCTCGATAAATCAATTACTGTTAAATTATTACTTCTAAATATCGATAATCCAACGACGAGTTAACTCGTCTTCACCATTTAGTTTAACAAAAAAAAAAGAAATTGAAGTAGCGATCAAGTTATACGTTGTACAAATCATCAGTATCTCAACATGGTCCGTAGTCCTGCTACCGCAAAGGGTTAAAACGGCACCCGGTAAAAGTAGAAAGCATAACAGTAGCACGGCACGCGTTCACCCTCCCATTTCCTTCGAACTTTTCCCGTAACACGGTTTCCCTCCTCCAGCACCACGCAGACACACGGAACTCGATGATTTTTCGTGAAAAACCTTCGAGCCATAGTTTGCTTTGGAAGCTGAGATGTTTGGTTAACATGTGTGCCTAATGGCCCGTGCGAAATGGATTTTTAAGGTCTCCGTTTTAAGACACCCTGATCGCGATAGAGTGCAAGAGAGAGAAAGTTAGAGAGAGAGAGAGGAATATGCCGATCGAAAATCGATGTCGACGCGTTGCTACAGACGAGAGAAACGATGATCGAAAGTCGATAGGAACGACGAAACGTTTATCCGGCCCCTCGATGGACACATAATGAACGCCTGGTACGCGACACCGGCGAATATTATCGACGAGCATCAGGCGCAACCAGCGTTTCCTCTCCAGCAGACCGCTTTTTAAATCCGCCCTCCGCTGCGTTCACGGTGAATTTAATTGCATCGAGCGCGATAAGACACCTCCGAGAGTCCTTCAGTCTGGATTATTGAATTACAAATGGAAACGGTGATACCGGAAGCGGCGTCGTGGTCGCTCGATAAATGACGCGGCGAGGTTAGCGGAAAGGTGGAGTAAGAAGAGTGTACGGGTAAGAGTTCGAGCTATCTGCAGTTACGGGATATTTGCTTATTTGTTTATTTATTTATTCGACAATAAATTAGCAATTCTGTTCAAAATTGCGAGGAGGCAAGAAAAAGTTCAGGAAAGTTGAGGAATAAATCTGAAGAGAAAATTTATAATTTTCGTAGAATACAAGATTTATTTGTGGCATAAAAGAATTGCGAGTTTCGATGGAATATTTAAAAACAGCAACAGTGTTGATTCAATATTGAACAGCGTTCATATGAAATACCAGAAGGATCGAGTATCTAAGGTATCAAGTACCAAAGGTATCCCTGGAGCAACTTCTTCGAGTACTTCACTCGAGCACCAAGTCAAAAGCATGAAAACTCTGAATCTGAAAACTGGGACAATGGAAGATTTTCAATTCTCGATAAACTAAAATACCAAAATTGTTCACATTCCTGGCAAACAAAACTGATGCTTGAATTGTGATCCATCGTCTAAACTGAAGCGCAAGAATCCGCAATTTTCGGTTTCCTCTTGAAGGCTCAAAGTAGAAGAAAAAGAAGAAGAAGAGGAAACTTCCTGTCCAAGAATTTCAAACTTCCTCCAATGGAATGTCTTACCAACGAACCAGAATGGAACGAAATAACGCGACCTGGTTCGCCTTATCGACGGACTAAAAAAGAACCAATAATAGATACACCTCACAGATACACACACACGACAACAAAATCATATCGAGGCAAGCAACAAATGAAACAGCTTCGAATGGGCTCTATGTAGGTCCACTGGCTCAAAAAAGCGACACTGACGAGTATACCTTCTTATAAGGTTTTACAGATCTCTCGACATGAAAGTAAGAAGGGAGGACCCTCGGATATTAGGTTTCCCAGTGCGGTTTTCAACCACCCACTCGATCGGTTGATCGGTCGACTTTACCCCGGGGAAATCACACTAGATACGAATTGGACCTCACCCTTCGATCACCCTACTCACTCTCTCTTTCTCTCTTTCACCTTTCGACGCGCTTAAGAGGTGGTCCAGAAGAGAGAACGGAATGGAACACGGACGGCCCTTGGCGACATCGGAGACGGTGCTGTGTATTAATCGGGAAAGGATCTTCTTTCATTCGTCCAAGCATCCAGCTACGCGTCCCTCCGGGGACAGGCACAGGGACGAGAAAGGATTATCCGGCAAGTAGTATTTCTCGCCGGTGTATCGACACTTCGGTGATTGCTGGGAATCAATACACCGGGTCCTGGGAATGATAACGAATTAGGGACGGTAGAAAGTTGCCGGCTCCTTGGGATTTTCGAAGTTTCACGTGGATTTGCCGTGTGTCAGTATCAGAATGTTTCCTCCGAATGGGATTTGCCCGGATATAGGTTGATGTCCAGGCGTAAGTCTCGGTGGAATGATGCAGTCGTTCCAGGTGAGTTCGACGTGTGCATTGTGCGATGTTTCTTTCGGATAGGGTAATTGAATTTGGACATTAAGACGATTGCTCTGTCCAAACTGGTAAGGGCGTTCTTTATACTTGCATAATTTTCACAATTTTATAAATTACGAAAAAATACTTTACACTGTATAAACTATCGAATGGTTGAAAAATATTTTCAATTTTTTTGAACCGTCCAACCGAGAAATAATAATTAATTACGTTATATCGGACGAAATAGTGTCCTCTAATAATGTCATTTCTTTAGATTTATGACATCGAGTTGACTTTCCGATGCAAATCACGAACCAAATGTGAATTAAATTCGTAATAAATTTAAAGTTTCACTTCTACTATCGAAAGATTATCAAGAATAAATTACGCGTGATATTTCAATTTATTTAAATTACTTCTGACATGATTAAATATGCGAATAGCAAATCACCAGCAAAATCGTAAACTAAAAGAATAAATAAATAACAATTAGTATCGCTTTCAAATTTCTTTGGCTACCATTTACGGTACAAGCTCCAGAATATTCTAAAACATCTAATCGAACCTAATATTTTAAACCCCATTCACCGAAACGACGTAAAAACTGGTTATTCTTATTCAAAACAGCATAACGTGTCTCCCTATTCAGCAACACCAGAAACGCGCTCGTTTCCCCAACAATCCTATCCTAAGCAACAAGAAACAAGCACTTGACGGTCCGCAACAAGTGCCGCGCGCTTAAACCAGTCTCATAAATCGTGGTTCCGTCGACCAAGCATAGTTTCCTTTTTCGATCAATTAAAAGGCGTATTCTACCGGTGAAACGACGCAGAAATTGCAGGTACCGCGAGTCGGGCTTCGTGTCCTGAGGGGGCGAGAGTAGAAAATCGGCGGCTTGTCTGGCAAAATGGCCGAAACGAAGCACACGGTCTTCCGGCGTGGAGGTCGATCGGGAAGGCTCGCCGATAAATCGAGCGGCGCGTATCCCCGCTGGTCCACCGCCGATAATTTCAATCGATTAACGTTCGCCGACCATTCAATTAGGTTGCGCCGGGGAACGGTGTTTAAAAACCGGCAAAAATCCAGCTGGCCGCCACGCGATATCGGCGCGAGATAGCAGACCTGTATTACCAGACGGTGTATCTCGCGAGGCGACCGCTACCGAACAGTTTCTGCAGCCACCTGCGGCTAACTGTCTCCGTATATATTATCGTATATTAGATTACGAGTCACCTACAGCGGATCTATAAATTTTCTTGCGCGATACCACATTGATTAGCGAGTACACGCGCATTGCGTGCTCCGGAGAGAGGGAGAGAGAGAGAGAAGGAAGGAGAAGAGACGGTTGGACAAGGGATGCAGAAGAAGAAATCGTCGACCAGGCAGAAGTCTTTCGAGCCGATCTCTGGCCACATGGTTCCGTCCTGTGTCGCATGTCGACAATTATCTCACGCAACGTCTTACGGGTTGACCACGAAACGAGCTGAGGTGTTTGGTATTCGAGAGATGAAGATTTGCTTCCTTTTTTTTTTGTTAGAGAAACGTTGGGTAGCTGTTCTTCCTGGTAGAGGTTCGCTGGTTAATTAACGCGTTGGTCGTTGAATGGAACGATGAGCAGGTGTGAATTTCCGTGCATTACGTAAATGAGATTCTCCTTTGAAGATTTTTTCTTTAAGGTAAAGCTTGTAGATTACGGTTGGAATTGTACGGTTGATTTAATTGAACAGCGGTTGAAGTTATTCGTACGGCGATAGTTGGAGAAATGAAAAAAGAATTGTTAATTAAAGCGAGGAGAAGTTTGGTGGAATTTATAGGAAGTAGAAATTCTATCCTGCCCATTCCATAACAAAACCATTTTCAAGACCACACGGTCTGGAGAGAAATATAGACTGCAGCCAGTTCAGGCCACAGGAGACTGCAGCAGGGAACACGGGACAGGAAAGCGTAGAAACACGATTTTACACAGCGTTATTTATGACACGCGCATTCAGTATACCAAATATGCTAATTAACCAGTGCACTCTGCCATAAACAAGGGCCGGCTACCAAATGTTACGTCCACGGAACTCGTACCAAACGTCTTGCAATTTATGCTACAATCGATTCCTGAGAGATCCACTACGAAAACCACCAGAACGTAGAATACACATCGATCGACCAATCAAAATTTACTAATACAATTCCATAGTTATCCGGTGCACGAGCAATTAGTGTTTCCAGCGAAAGGGTTACATTTCAATTAATAAGCCGTCAAATAAAATTCCGCACCCTTTACAGTGCTTCTGTAGTATTAGGTCTATCGGAAAGTTTCGTCATTTATCTTTCTTTTGAATTCTCAATTGGTCTGACTATTTCAAACTGGAGATTTAAGCTTGAAGAAAGGAGCAGTTGAAAATTTCTTATTTTTAGGCAACAAGAAATATGGAGCATAGTTAACCAAAATGACGATGATTATAGAAAAAAGTAAACGTATTATAACGTAAGTTAAATAAAGAGCACAGAGAAATATCGAAATTTCAGACCTGATAAATCCGATATCTATATTTCTGAACTACATACATAACCCACTTGACCACAGTGAATTCACAGTGAATTCACCCATCAAATCACCAAGATATGACTCCCTCGGGCTATCCAACAGATCGACAGACATCAATCAACCAGAGCAACGCACTCGATTCGCGTGTTTCAAGGTCCAGCAAAGGGAGAGAAGCTAGAGAGGGTCCGACGAGTGCACGGGCTATTAAATCTTGCCGGGTGGCAAAAACTCCTTCCGAATTCTATTTGTCTTTCCAACCCTCTCTCCATCTCCATGAAAGGGGAGGGAAGGTCCAGCCACTTCCGTCGGTTTTCTGAGCCCGTCTCCGAGTTCCGGCGACCAAACGCTAATCGGTCTAGACTCTGCTCTCTGCCTCCATGCCGGCCTTCCTGTCCTACGAAATCCTCGTTTCCCTTACCGGATCTCTCCCTCTCTCTTCGTTTCTTCCGCACTCACAAGGGGGGATACTTTTCTTGCCTCTCGAGTGGACGTCCACGGGACACGTCAGCAATCGCTAGATAGATGGAGGATTTCACTCGGACCTGTTCGCCTTCCGTTAGAGCCCGGAACTTCTGGTATCAAGAGCGAGGCTTTCAAAGTGAAGCTGGCCATTTCGCCGTCTCTCCACTCGCTCTCCGTTTCTTACAGCGAGATCCGTGGATCACTTCGAATTAAGAAGTCCAGAAGGGGTGTGACCGAGCGTTACGTTCTACCGGGTGCATAGTTACCACGACGATTCGAAGACGGTATCGAATTTGATCGGACAAAAATTCCAAGGACAATGTTCGCTCTTTTAACGAGTCCAATAACACCGTTTGGAGCCGGGAAAGCATCCTAAAAAATTTACGACCGCTTTGTTCTAATAGACGAGGAATGCGCCGTGACCGTTCGAGCACATAAGTATGTCAATTGACCGAACGAGGGCAAGTGGAAGTCATAGGAGCAATGAGGCTACGTGAAAATCGACGGTCAAGGTCCATATTATCATATCAATGATCACTGAAGCAATGTACTCCACGACTGACACCGTCTGGAGATTCACGTTGATCCGTTCGTGTCGAATCAGTTATTCGAAGTATTTCCAACGTTAAACAATTCTGATAAACCTGGTAGTTACAAGAATAGGAGGTTCCATTGATCCCACGGGGTCGTCAAACTTTCCACCCTTATCGCTAGATACGCCTGTGAATGGCGTTTAACGCGCGCGACAATGTCCGAGCCGGTCGTGGCTCAATATTGACACACCGTCGCCTTATCATGCCACGTATCAATCATACGACACACGGAGAGACCTGGAAGAGCTCCATTCTCGGCCCGTTTCACCGTTCGAACAGTCCACTCGAGTAGGAGGGAAGAAAAGGGTCGAGGAAAAAGCTACGGGTCCGTGTGAAGTTGGCGTTCTTGCGTTGGAACACTCCTCCAGGTTAAATAACGTCATCTACGCGTCCTAATGGCAAATCTATAATGGTCTCTAAAATGATTCGTAGCTTTTTGTCACCAGTTTCACGGAGCTAGACGTTCGAACAATGTCGAACGTTTCACGTGGACGACAACGTCCGGAAAAATGGCGAAAAAGATAGGCGTCTACCGATGAAGATAGATCGTCGAAGCATCGATACAACGCGATTATTTCCCGCGGAGAGAGCAAAGACGTATCTAATCTCGACGAGAAGAGAGCTAAGCCCGGAATACGCGCGTATAATCGTCGATAACTCGACGAGAATCGTTCGGGTACGCTGAAGTTTCGCGAACGGCTAATGCGAGTTCGTACAAATGCGCCAGCGAGCGAAACAGCGTGTCTTTGATAAGATGAACAGAACGATAAGGGCGTTACGGGCCTGATAACTGCCGCCTGCATAATCAACCGCTCTCCTCGCGCCGCGGGGAAACTGGAAGAACTGCTTCTTCGTTGGGTCTGAGGATGGAGGATTGAAATATTGTTCTGTCGAATGATGGACTCTTTCGGAGAGATTTTTATAAAAAAGAGTGCATTGACTTTGATAAGAAAAATGGGACAAAATGGAGTTATTATTTATTCGCGGAATTCACGAGATTCCCTTTGATTGAAAATCACTTGCCGAGTATTCTACTCCAATACTGTTTTCTTAATGCCTGTTTTGTTGTGTCGACGTTAATTTTTTGCTCGCGAGAAAAATATTGTCATTGATCACGATAGAAACTGACTGATTGCTAGCAATAAAATATTCATGAGAAATATACAAAAACTATAGCGTTACAGAGGATTAAAAAAATTATAAGCAGAACCGACAGCATCTATTTCTGACACCCAGTATAAAAATTAACTCGATCACTGTCCTCTGAATCACAAGACTCAGGACAGTTTTAATTGTTACAAAAATAACCGAATTAATAATATCATTTAAATGTAAGGAGTGTATCCTAAAAAATTGAGATAATTTCTCTTTTTTTTTTAACGATTAAATCAACTTAGCAAACGTGTTAAGAATTTCACACGTGTGAAATTTTCGATAATTAAATCGCTGTAAATTCGAGCCAAAATCGTATCGAAGAAGCGCGAGTACCAATTCCACCATTAATGCCACACATAATGTAAACGAAGCTGCAGTTCAAGGAAAATGGCGTCATTCATTTACAAGATGTACGAAATGGAAACAGAACGGAGGAAACCAAACTCCATCGAATAGCACTATACTAACAAGTGGAGTCCACTCTGTTTCTATGAACTGCGTCCAGGCAGGCAGCAGCAAGATCATCTGTTCTCCGAATGGGCGAAACGCGCGTCGATACGGTTTGTATTATTTCGCCCCGGCAAGCATAGCGACGGCGTCTCCTATCTTAAAGGGCCGTTGTCGTCGTCGCGATAGCTCGTTATCGTTTCACGAATAACAGTTCTGGAAATTGGCCGCGCGGGCGTAGATACGCCGCTGACCCGTGTAACCACACGTCATCGTGATCGCTCGCGCGCCACCTAAGTATAGGTGTCCCCTGAACGCATCGTTCGAGGGCCGTAAAACACGGCGTCGAATGAAATACTGCGGAAACCGGCGTTGTTCCCACTACGAATGTATTATTTACGCCTTTCCGCGTTCACGTGGGCAAGCCATGTGCCTTCAGGCCGATCTGCGCACACCGTGTACATCTCGGTTACTTTTTAATTCTATGGAATCCATCCGCGTGATTAATGAAGGGATGGCGGTCGTTTGCGCAACTCTGCGCATCCCTTCGATGTGTCTTTCACGTTTCGATCTGGCGAGAGGAATGTGTGCAAGAAGCAGAAACTTATGGGAGGAATGTTAACCAAGAGAATATCGCTGTTTGGTGTTGATGGTGGTACAGTTCGAAAAATGTCAATTTTTTTGGTTTTTGTTTTCATTGTGAAAGAGATTTTATCAACTTCTTGGTATCTTTTTAAACAGACACTTTCTAAATTGGTGGTTCTAAGTGGAGGAAATCTTTCGCGGTCATTTTCTACCCTTAACTGCAATCACGAATTCATTTTCCACTAATTACAGTTGAGTTGTGAAGTTTGGAGTGGTCGGGAGAATCTTTGTGAACATCCACTTTAGCTACTGTTACGGAATCTTCTCAGTCATAAATAAAGATTCCATTTTCAAAAATTTCAATTTAATTTTTTTTATACAGATTCCACAGGTACAGTAGTTTTAACATGCAAAACGGTACATTTCTAATTTCGTTAATTTCAAACGATAGAGGGCATGCGTAATTATCAAATTTGCCATGTTTTTCAACAATACGAAAACGAGAGTGCAAAATATAGGATTGTCTTTGACGATCCTTAATCTGGATAGCTGCAAAGGCAGAGTCAATTTGAACTAATTATACGATCAGTATTCGACCATTAGTCGAATGAAAATTTTAAACTGCTTTTCCAGTAAAATTTACATTTTTTTTTAGGTTATGTTACTATCAATGCCAAGCAGTGTTATGTGTGTAAGAAGCTGAGCGCGATAACAGCGTTGGCAGTTGGACGCAGACCCGTGGATTCGAGATAGAGAGTTATTGTACCGCGGATTAAGCGACCGAGTTTCCTTTGAAAATTGTCTGCTCGCTTCTTGGGTTTCCCCTTTTCCTGAGAATGCCTCAGAGCTTAATTAATTAGACGTGGGATTAGATCTAGACTTTGGAATTGGACAAACTGTGCCACGTAGTGCAGTACTGTTAGCTTTACTAATGTATGCACCGGTGAGTACAAAATTTGGGATATCAGTTTAATCGAGTGGCAATTTTGATGCACACGAATATTCGAAAAATAAGACTGAATTGTTTAACCCCTTTCCTTATAATCTGCAATCACATTTGGAGAGAATTTATTTTAACTCTGACTCTGTGGGATTAATTTATTACCAATACTGACTAAATTATAGTAGATATTATATTTTCATGTCTCTCGTGTGATACTATAAAAAAGCACTTCTATTTATTTAGTCAATATTTTTTAAAGTAAATCGTCAGTAAAAATGAAGATTTTGGTTAGTATACAATTTTATTTATTTAATATTAATTTGTTTCTTTAGTCAATAAAATTAAAATTTTTGTTTAGGTTAGGTTAGGATAAGATATTTTAAAATATTGACAGTTTCTGTATTAATCAATGTAATACTGATTGGTGGCCATTTATTTAAAATACCGATTAAAAATTTTTTAAAATACTAACCCAATAATTAGCAGCCACAGAAAAAAATCATAAAGCAACTGCTCGAAAATAATTCCAAAGAAGTTCTAACGAAAACTCAATTCTCGAGATATTCCAGAAAATATGTTTTCAATTCCCAACTTTGAGTTCATTATGAACTGAAATATTTTTCCCTGAGCTACCCCCTATATAAATCTTCTCAAAAATCAACGTGTCTAAGTTAAATAACTTCCCCCATTAACGAGATAACAATTAAATCTCACTGTTGAGATCACCACAACCGAAACGTAACTCAGCCCACAAAAGAGGTAACCAAATTCAAGAGCAACTTCCAACGGACGTCTCCTGGAATCGTTTTACCATGGGACGTCAAGATTCCCAGACGCATCGATGAACACTCATCGTTAGCCCTGAAAAGCTCTCCACAGCTGCCATAGGTTCGACACGGAAATAATGCAGGCTGCCTAGCTGTGGATAAAGGATGAAGATCGGCCTGCTATCTTCGACTGGGGAAATGCACGTGTACAACACAGCAAGGATGTTCACGGTGGCCGCATCAACACACAAACTTCTCGGTGGGCCGCGGCATACAGGGTGTGTGTATCGCGAGTCTATCGATGCATGATTCAGCACACAAAGAACAAATTTGTTCGTTGCACTTAAGCACGATCGATCACGCGCTCGCGCGGCCGCCTCGTCGTGCTTCCCGGTGCTTCAAATCTCGATTCATCGACCGATAACGATGCCGGTGCATTAGCGAACGCTGTTAATTCGTTGCTCGTACATGCTGCCACCCTACCACCCCTCCTTTTCTCCCGCCCCTCTAACCGGTGCGCAGGAAATGCGCACGTTTCCGTTCCGTTGTTAATCAATTACGACCCTTATCGAAGTGTTAAAATGTGCATGCGTGTTGTACACGTTGAAATTCCCGCGTTTCACTTTTCGAAACGCGATTACGTCGACCAGGTGACGTCTGGTTAGCCGACGAAGACCGTTTCAGGCGGTTCACGTGTTTTCCACACCGAGTCAATCTTTCAGATGAGCGTGTTGATTCAATTGGATAATGGTGAAAAATGCCTAGTTCCGATGAAAACGATGTATCATCGATCATTGTGTTTCTAACACGTATTACAAGATAAACGTCAAACGCCGTATCTCCGAGACACAAAGACCCAGTTCTGCAAATTATCACGACACACTCCCTCGGTTTCTCCGGGCGATAAAGAAACAAAGCGCTCGTCTCGGCACGCTACAACACACGCGAGCAGACTTTCACGTTCACCTAAATACCGGCACGCGGAATCGCGATACACCCTGTATATACATCGTCGAGGTTACATACGGAATCACGAGCGCGCCGCAACGACGGGGGAGATGTGCTCTTTCACGATAGATAGCGATCAGCTACGGGTCTCCCAGCTTTATTCTTTATTCCGCGCAGGGAGTCCAGGAGAGGTTGGATCAGCCAGATAGAGGCGGCCAGCAGAGCAGCCGGGGAACGATAGCGCGGAAGGAAGGAAGGAAGGAAGGAAGCGAGGAAGGAGGAAAAGACAGGGAACAGCAGGCAGACAGCAGAAGCAACCATAGGAGGAGGAGGAGGAGGATGGTGAAATTCTCGTTTCACAAGCTCCCAGAGAAGAAAAGTATGTCGACTACCGTGAATTATGATAAATATCGCTACTGTGACGCCGCGATTTTAGAGGAACCTCTATGTGTGGTATTCGTGTATGTGCGCGTAGTTGAGAGGACAAGCCCCACGCGAGGAGCACACGCCTTTAACCCGACATCCTTTCCGATCTCCCTCCGGCTATCCGCCATACATACCGAAAGCAGCCGCGGATCTTTCAGCCACGAGCTACGCCGAATACCGTATGCCAGCCGTGTACGCCGAACAAGCTGACCCCCCGGTGTCAAATGGAAGGTCGTGCGGGGCTCATCGCGGCCATCGAGAACCGGGGCTCGTGATGCATTGGTCCTTGTTAGCGGCTCGAGTGGAAGAACGCTGTCTGAGATGGAACACGAGAGAGGAATCTGGGCCTTTTTTGGACAACCGCTTCGAGGGAAGTATTTACTGGGTTGACTGACGGAGAATTATGTAATGTATATACCATGTCAGTGTTTCCCAACGTGGGGCGAACGCCCCACAGGAGGGCAGTTAGAAAATGACGTTGCGTTCGTCACAACAACACCGACGTTATAGTCAACTTTTTATTTATCGTGAGAATTTCAGATTGAAATTGACTAAATTAGTAGCTCAAGTGAAAACTCGGGGATTGTATTAACTTGGATCGTATTTTCCCGAGTTGAATTCGATTTAACGTGCAATACAGAATTTATACTCATTGAAGAAATCTACCTATGTTCCTTTTTTATTTGAAGTACCTATTTATATTATACTTCTTCGGAAGTTGGTCGATTACTGTGCTAGAGAAAGCGTTAAAATCTTTGAGGCGTTGAGGTGAGGCATGATCCAGAAAAAGTTGGGAAACACTGTATTATGTGTATCTAGTCAAGTGTGACTGTACGCTTTGATTGTTTTTAATGAGCTTGCATTTATAGTGATATATTTCGGTTAATTATAAGAGGGAAGTATGTAAGTACCGAGTTGGCTGACGGATATGTATTCAGTCTTTAGCTTAGGCTAGGTTATGTCAAGTGTGGCTGATTTGAATGTTCTCGATCTACAGTTACTACCAAAAATATTCGGACTCTGTGTAAGCTGACGGTTTTTCGTTATGCGACGTCATTTATCATACTTCAGGATTACATCACAATGTAAATTAATTCTGGAAAACAGTTAGAAGCTAAAATGAGTGCTTCAAGTACATTTGTTATAGGTCAATAGTTAGGAATAATTTGCTCGTGTGTGCCACTAAAATTCCGTATCAATGCACACGTTTTCCGACATCATATACTCATTTAATCATAGCAACCCTCCATGTATGATCGCGATAAATAAATGAATGAAACGTGCTATAGTACAAGACTCTTCAAGACACGAAGTACGTACATTGGGTAGGATTCTCACAAAGGCCAGCTCGCGCTCCTTCAATCCTGCTAAATACGTATATTTTCAATCAAACAAAAAGAGAGTAGAAAGGAGAGAGCGAATCCACAACACTAAAATTTCAAAGGCAGCGGTTCCAAAGGGCGAAAAGCACTCTCGGCCTCGCCAAAGCGAACCGAGGAGAGAGTACGCGGGTTTTTCATTTCCCTCGACAACAGTCATCGAGCAGGTAAGTTCTGAGAGAAATATATCACTAAAGAGGGAGAGAGAGAAGAAAGGAGAGATTGAACTGAAAAAAATGCCCGTTGAGGGAAACGACTTAATGTCAGCGCCTTTTCCGTTATATCTGAAAAGGTGCTATGGCCGTGAGGGAGACAGTCAGAGGGTCAGATGAGGAAAGAGGAAAGGCCTGTGCGCTCAGGAATGAAGAACGAGGACAGGAATAGTTAGAGCAAAACAATTACCTACCCTTCCTGCTCGCCGGGGGCACATTTTCACCCCTCAAAACGTGGGAAGGAAAGCCACCGCTTGAGGTATGCGAACTACCCCCTATAGAGCTCGTGCACACGCGAGCCTAAACGTGTATCACACACACACACACACACATGTGTACAGAGGTTCATAAGTGAAACACGTTTACGTATAGTGGCAGAAGAGACATCGAAGCGGTCACACTGCTCTGTGCTCCTCCCCGTAGTACACGCATACGCATTCCTCATCCTCTCCGCGGGCATTAGCACGACCCCATGGGAGAGAGCTAGGGTTCGTTTTATGGGCACAACACGACGGAAACGCGGCAAAACAGACAGGTGGAATGGAACGTGCGCGTATACGCGCACGATGACAGCCGTGAAAGAGCGAGGGAGATCGATGTACCGCGGCGAACCCGCGCAGGTAACAGTGTGCGTACCTATAGGCGAAAATCGCGGCGCAACCGGTTGCCCGACGAGCCTTCCCTCGAAAAATCCACTGCAATCGTTGCAATGGGGTGCTTCTTATTCATTGTTTCGATGTTAAAGAGAATTGAGGTTGAAAGGGGTGGTATGAAGTGATTCGAGTACGACTTGATGCTTCACAGGAATTATTTATATATTGTTTTGGTGATTTAGAGACTCATTTGACAGTAGAACTACTGACCGGGTCAAAAATGACCCATTTTGATACTGGTAAGTATTATCGTTTGCAACTTTCCGATTTTATTTCCTGTATGTATACTTCTGTTTGTATCGGTATGAATCTAATTTTCCAATTGCGTTCTTCGTTACATAAAAATCCACATTTCAAAAGACCCTAATGGGTCATTTTTGACCCGGCTGGTAGTTTTAATGTTAAACAGATACGCTCGTATGATTTTGGAATAAAGTGTGTTAATTTGTATTCTATAAATGAAAACGAGACGAAACTGTTACGTGCATAACATGCACGTGAACATTTTATTAAGACGATAAAAATAGATGAATTTACGATTCTCACCGGTACAAGCTATATTGCATTCGATGAAATTACAGTCGCAGAGAAATTCTATCCGCAATAAATACCATAAAATATGAATCTACATAGCTGCAACGATCCCTTCACATTTCATATCGCAACTTTTCAATAAACTATTCCCGAACCTCTGTCCTCGCGACGCAGTTGCCTCATTTTTCACCACGGAATACACTGGCGAAGTTTCCAAGGAAATCCGAAGGATACTCTTTGCGCCACGCACGAATTTCTGCATTTCGAACGCGGTTTCCCATTCTAGTCTCACGCGAAAGTGAAATTTACATCGCGATTTGAATATTTTTCTCGGCAAACCACCCCGCTCCCTATTTCACCGTGACAAGAAATTAACGAAGCTGGCGAGCCAACGCCGGCAACTTACGATACCTCAAATCGATTTGTTTTCCAACGGTATTTGCATAACTACCGTGGTTCGATATTTTTTCGTTTTTTCTCTCTCGAAAGAATCGCGAGAGTTTCGTCGCACCCGGTGTATACTATATGGGCGTGCACGAGGGCATGGAGATGGCCGAAAAGTAGGTGCACGCAGGTAAGAAACCGAACACGGTCGGTTGGTTAACAGTTTTGTAAATTGAAATTTACGAGGCTCCGCGGCTCCCTATTCAGCCCTCCTTATCATCGGTTCAATGGCAGAAGCATGAATAATTCAGCTCTCACGGTGGACCCAAGGCACCGTGTGTTTCTTTTCTACCCCGTTTCCCGTCTTTTTCCCTGTAAATTAAACGCCGCAGCGATCATCGGCGAAGATTCCTCGTGGTCCGAGGCCGCCCGTCGTCACACGGTTATTAATGCTTCTGCCATTTAGACGCCTCTCTGTCAGAGGTTAAGACTAAATTTAAGGGAACGAGGCCGTAATCATGGTCTTCATCGACGAGATTGGCCCAGCGACACGAATAAATCTGCTCGAAACGCCTAAGATCTGTATTTGCTACAGGTTTCCGGAGATATATTTTATAAGATGATTATTTTGAGAACGTAAGAATCTCGGGTTAGATACCTGTTGCAAATCGGTGTATTAGGTAACGAAACTTCCGTGGTGATTTAATGGTGAAAGACACGAGACAGGAACGTGAAAGAGGTTTCTCGATACTTAAATTTAAAATGGAAGATTCTCGCTTAATTTTAAGTGTGACATGTATCACTTCGAATTAATCTAATTTAACCATGGTTTTTATAAATACCTCAGAGTATCTTAAGATGATAGAAAATATAATTAACTGTCACCGATTAATCGTTACGTGAAAGTCAGAAAAATTATTTTGTTCAAAAAAGACAATGCAATTTTTTCCAAATTTTTAATTGTGCATTTAATTCTAAAAGTTACATTCTTATGCATCCTTACGAATTAACTTAGTGCATTTTTATAAATACCTCACAGTTCCTCTAGATGATACTGTTAATAATTACATTAATCATTGCGTTAAAGTTCGAAAAATTACTTTGTCCAAAAAGGTCAGTGCAGTTATTTTGGAAGCACCGATCGTGCATTTAATTTTTCCAATACCTTCCAAAACTAAGAACCCATTCCAGAAGACTTCAAGCAATAACTGATATTTCACGTCACTCGCATTTAACCCTTTCACAGTTCAGCCCGAGAGAGACTCGATACAGTCTAGAATAATTTATTACATGTGCAATCTTCTTCAGCTCTCTCCGTTTCTGCCTGAGGTCTAAAATAAACATTAACGTATAGGTTCACCTCGCGTCTTTCTCAAACTGAACCGCAAAAGGATCGAAAGTGAGAAATCGCGAATGTAGAAAAAATGTATTAAAAGAGAAGAAATTTAACGAATCTAAGTACAACGTAATAACCAATGAATTACAATTACTTTCTACGAAACCTATCGTTCGCCATTCATTCGAGAGAGAGAAAAAAAAATCGAGAAACCAAAGAGGTAGGTCATTCGAACCACACCTCGCAGCTTCAGCGTAAATCACGTTCGACGGGAATTTCCAGCCGGCTCGATGCCCGCGGTCCTCACAATGAAATCCACGAGGCTCGACCGGAGAGAAGGCCGAGAACTACTCCATCGAATAGGTGACAAGGGTCGAGCAGCGGGCGAAACAAGAACAAAGAAGGAATCGTGAATGGACTAATGAATTTAAATGGAAGCCGGACTCTGGGGCCGCGGAGGAGCGCGAATCGGAGCGTACGAACAAAAAAAAAAAAGGAAAAAGAGGGAAGAAAAAAGGACGAGAAGAAAGGACGAGAGAAAGGGAAAAAAAAAGAAGAAAAGTATCAACGAACGGTAGAAACGAGAAAACGGAGGAACGAAAGAGCGCACGAGTCGCATGAACGAAGTTGGACAAATGGGAGGTCGGAATTCGCGTAAAACATAAAGGCCCCGGCGCACCGTGTATTTCGCGATTTTTTCCTCGCTGGCGAGCCTCACGTATAAACAACTGACGGACCAACCTGATGAATTTATATTCCAGTAATGCCACGTCGATGATGGGAATGCACAAATAGATTAATCTTTTTTCCCTAGAGCACCGTATAATGGCGCACACTTACCAAGTTTAATTTCAGTGCTGGACAAAATAGTCGATACAATCGATTCTTATTTCTAGGAAGAAATATTGACACTTGTAACGGTGAATTTTTTTAAATTTTTACGATGACTTTGTATCAAGACTGTGAATAAGGGTACCTAATACATTTTTCCCGCTAAAAAATATTTAAACACCACTACGAGTCTTAAGTTGAACTTAGACTATCAGAAAGTGGGAATTTTTGGTTAAAAAATATATTTGGCTGCCAAGGGAAGTACAATTTTCCAAAAGTATGGGATGGCCCATTTAAAAGCATGTCAAATTTAATATCGTTACAGAATCTTCAGTTTTTTCAATTAAATACTAATCATCACACTTATTTTAACTTTTTCTAAGTAGAAATATTAGAATTTATAGAGGCAGAATGGGGTACCTAATATTTTTTCTGTTAACAAAAAATCAGAGTGCGGAAAAATAGCTACGAAGAGAAAAGTTTTTCCAAAAATGTCGGAATGCCCCGCAGGTGAGGTAAAAATAGGGTGCTCATTTAAAAGCATGTAAAATGTAAGACAATTGCAAAATCCTTGTTTCTTTCAATTAAATACCAACTATTACACTGATTCTAACTTTCTTTTTTCAATAATCAGTCATTTTCATTGCTCCAGTAAAAACGTTGTAAAAGTATTGTAATTAATTTCACGCTACTAACGAACTGTTCAAACACTTTTCACCGACAATACCAAAAGGGTTAAAAAACATACACAGAGAGAAAGGAAGCGTGTTTCCATATTTCACCTAAATCGATTCGAAGACGATTCACGTCGAACGTATTAAAAATGAAAATGTTATCCGTGGAGGTGTTCTCGTAGGTGAACAAAGTCGTTAATAATACTCGCGTTTCGTTTGGCTCGTGATGTCGCTAACACGCTTTCGTCGTTTCCCCTGGTCCAATTTAACTTTACGCGCGCACGAAACAGACTTCTCTCTCTCTCTCTCTCTCTCTTTCTCTCTTTCATTCGCGAATAGATAAACGCAGCAGCAGTGGCACACGAAACAGACTTCTCTCTCTCTCTCTCTCTCTTTCTCTCTTTCATTCGCGAATAGATAAACGCAGCAGCAGTGGCGCGAACATCTTTTCGCGGTGCTGAGAGAAACTTGCTCGACTCGCTCAAGATAGAAGACCGTTTATTACCTTGTATCCTATTCGCCATTACCGCGGGAGTTTATGATCGGGGCGAATTCATGAATCAAGCCCGGTGTGCTGCCTCACCTCGCGGAGAAAAATATCGCCGCAGCGTTGTTCGCCAGATTTATACAGGGTGTCGCGAACTTTAACGACCGCGCTCTGTGTGCAAACGCGATCTACGGAGGAAACATTAGATAAACACGACCCCGGAGCGCTCCATTAAAAAGTGATTTTTCGTGGATACAGCGGTAAGAGAAATATTGTTCGTGAAAACGAACGTACACACGGGGTACGTCAATACGACCAATAAACACTGTTTAAAAATCATCCGAGGGTGAAAAAGAATTTTGCAGGAAAATTAGAATTCTCATTTCCCGGCGATTTTACGCTGCCCATATTTCCAATTTAATGGAGCACCAAATGAAACCAAAATACACCGCTTCGAAATCATTTTTCACCGGCGGCTTCTACTACAACACACCTTCACGGGGGTGGAAATTCTCGCAGCTCACGATTATAGTATGCTTCCCGCTGTGTTTTATTAACGTAATCAATATTGTAAACGGGGGGAAGCCCGTGGAAAATCTCTCGCAGCGTTTAAAGCGTGAAGTTAAACTGAGGACCACGTGGCGGTGTGTGCGTGAAATAAGCTCGCGGAAAGGTGTTGAGAAGAACACGGCGAGATCGGAAGCGGCGGCGAGGAAACTTCCTTTCTTAGAGTTTCGAATACCAGACAGGTCATTCGTTGTCAACTTCGTGTTGGATATCTCTTGGGGATATTTCTCTCTTGCTCGCGATAGTTCAAAGAAGCCTTATAATGTTCGAAATGGGACGAAAGGCGCTTTAGGCGAGAAATTCGTTTACGCGTGGTCACTTCGACGCCCTGCTAATCGTCTTTATTCTTGGACAGTGTAATTGTACTAAATTCTCGAAAATTAAGCCTTTTATTTTGAAGTGACAAAGTGTTTTCCTTCGAATAGAAACAATTTTAAGAAATTTTTAAAAAGGTGATTGTATTTTCAGAGAATTGTATATTGTACTAAATTGTAGAAAGTGATGTCTTTTATTTTTAAAGGAGATATATTGTAATTGATTTTTCATAGGGAGTCACTTATTTCTAACTGGTCGAAGCGAAATATTTTAGCGAAATTTTAAAGAAATATTTCATTTTCTAATGGAATGAAATACAATTTTATTAATAATGTTTATTTATTAAAGTTCAGATCAAAAATATAAGTATTATCTTTAAAAGAGAGCTAAAACAATACAGGGTGATTCACCTAACTTGACGACCTGAAATTGCACGTAAACTATTCGCTGCAGGAAATAGTGTTTGAAGCAAAAGTTGCACGATTTCAACGAGGACATACGTTGCAATAATTATTTTTTTCTACATTGTTTTCCTACAAAAAATTTTAAAGGCCACCATGATTTTTTTAAACGGAACACCCTGTATTTCTTCCCGGAAATTAAGAGAACATTAAAAACTGAGTAAATAAATATTAAGGTGTAATATGTCTAAAATGTGTATTTACTGAGATATTTGCCCAAATATAACAACCTGCCCCAAGTCAGAGGAACAACTAGCCCCCATCGACACACGTGACAATTTATGCGAATATTCTGCTTACACATATATTGAAATAGTCTAATAAAAATTGTTGCAACGTGCCCTTAAATGTCGTTTGGTCCGTAAAGACGAAACAGTAAATAATTTCGACGTTAAAATATTTACTTTTCTGATACGAGACTAGGTGCTTGTTTATAAACAAGATTCGCTGCCGCGGACGCTGTTAAAATGAATGACAGAGTAGCGTGACGATTCACACGGCAAAAACAATTAAAAGCACAATCCTATCTCTTTTTATTTTAAAAATGTGTTCCATTGGAACAAATTTCCCGGAAAACTTTTAGCTTCGGTCTCCCCTATTTTAAGAAGTTATTAAAAAATTGTATTGTATTGTATATTTACTGTATTTATACTAAGTAAATACATACACGCCATATTTGTTATGTATTTATTGAAAGATTTGGACCAATATAAATTCAGGTGCAAATTACTGTACGCTGAATTTATATCCTTATAGAATCGTGCAAATATACTTGTTTCTATTTATTCAACGAAGTATAGATATATCATATAGATTACCATTTATTCATCTTACGCAGTAATTCCCACAGAATTATACAAATTCATATCAATTCATTTAATATTCATTATTGTCCGGAATAAATTCTGCTGAATTTATCTGCAAGACACGTTTAATCAAAAACCACTCTACCCCAATTTCCCAGCCCGGAATATCATTTTCCAAGTATTAACAGAACAAAACACGCAATATCCGAAAAGAAAAGTTAGACTTTCAACACCAAATAAACTGCTTTATTGTACATAAAAATAATCCTAATATGAGAACGCGCAACGACACCCATGGACTAACCATGAACAAATGAGAACACAAAAGACTAGCGGTAAAAGTGACAAAATAAAGACGCGTGGCGCCGCCACGTGTCGGAAGCAGAAACACATACAAATAGTTCCCGCCTTTGCGAATTAATTGGTTCGCAAATGGGGAATTCGTTCGTTACATCATTACATACCGCATGATTCCGCGTACAATTTGAAATAAAAACTCCGATAAAAATAATTCGTAAAGTGAGAACTACCTGCATCTATCCATTTTCAAAAATAGTACCTATCATCAAGTCTCAATAAAAAGACTACCCATGCACGTTTCACGATCTTGGTCATTCCTGACGAGCGATCGTTCCAACAGCGAACCGTTTAACGCGAGTATCGGGGGCTAAATCAACGAAGAGAGGGTTCGTCGGTTCGGTGGGAAAAAAGTATTTGTCCGGTGGAAAATAACGAGTGTCGCGGCCATTGTACAACGGGGATCATACTTTATGAACACAATCCCTGACAACAGTGTTACGCGCATTGTTTCGCCGTACGTCATTTCGAGCAATTAAACGTTCGCGCTACGCCAAACTGTCCTTGTCAATCACGATTAACGAGCGTGCTATTTTACCTACCCATCACTCGTTACGCGGTCCGATATGTTTTTTTACGTCTGTTTTACGCGTTCTTCTATCACCCCTCCCCACCTTATTGCATCCTCTCTATCGCATTCGAATGATTCTCCGGGACGGTCTGCTTTTATGAGGTGGCCTGACGAGGAAAAACGCGCGTGCCTCACCGATAAAAACCTACTTGTCATCGTAGCTGGCAAACGTCCGCGGGAAAATTTAGGTAAACCGTTCTCCGGCGCGCTTTTACACGCCGCTTTTATTAATAATAATGTTCGGGAAATTTATGGGGAAACCTGCTGCGCCGGACGATTACGTCGACGATGCGGCGAGTGTACGAGCCAGCACGCTCGAGATTCATAGGGTGTTTCCATTTGAATCTATAAATGGAACGCGGCCGGGTGAAAGAGATTCAGGGGTCGTTTCGGCGGTTCGCGGTGAAAAATCGATGGATGGACGCGCGTGGTTTGTAAGTTTTGTCTAAATGGAATTTCTCTGTCTTTTTTCTTTTTTTCTCTCGTGGACGAGAGTGGAGGCTTACGAAGATTCTGCCGGAGCTGATGTACGTTTCAGTTTGTAAATCGGGTATAAAAATATTGCAAATTGTGTAAGTAATAATCGATGAAATAGAAGAATGATATTATTTATCACAACCCGTAAGTTTCATGTTTTTTTTTTTTTATCATACGTGAGAGTGGAAGCTTATGTAGATTTCGTGAGAAATAATTTACGCTTTAATTTGGAGTTTGAATATGAAAATATTGCAAATTGTATATTTAAAAAACATTTTTAAAAATGTTTTAAATAATGTGAAAGATAATCACGTGAAATGAGAAAATTATATTTATCGTTGAAATATTATTTATCCCAAACGCCAAGCATTCTACTTTTCCCAACGAAAATGACGAATATAACATAAAAAACACTTGCAAAAACTAACAATTTAACTCTGAAAATTTCATATTTCGTTTTAAGCACGTCCCTTAAATTCCAGCAACGAGCGAAACTACAAAACGATGGAAATGAAGAATCCCTCTCTTTCTTTAAAAAAAACATTTTGCTCATACGTAACGAATCGTAGCAGAGGCCAATTGCATAGCGTACGATCTGCAAAACCGGCGATAAAAAGGTCGAATAAATTATTTTTCCCGGGAGATAGTGGGAGCTGAACGCGATGATACCGCTGAAAATTAGCGAAGTACGCAAAAGCACCGGCGGAAGATTTAAAATTCAAATCGGCGTCCGTAAAACGCGCAGCGCACCGTGGTGGGCCCTCGTGGTTTCCCTTTGGAGATTTTATGGTGCAAGTAATGCGAGAAACGCGGCGTACGCTCGCGTTTGAAGTTCTGCTGACGATATTTCTCTCTCTCTCTCTCTCTCTCTTGCTCTTTGTCCGTCCGCGTGTGTCGCCAAACACGGAGAGTTCCCGATAGAAATCGGCGTACCGTGTGACAAGGCGTGTACGCGTCCGTCGTTATAATTCGCTCGACGCGCGTCAACTCGACGAACGATCGATCGAAACGCGCAGCGACCTGGCGAATATCTCTCTCTATCTCTCTCTCTGACACGCACACTTTGTGTCTCTCTTGTACAAGTTGAATCCTCTCCTTCCTGCAACTTCGATACGAAACTACAATTCCAGAGGAAGATTCGAGGAAACTGGTGTAATATGCATGGCCTCACAAAAGAAACTCGGGTTTGTTATCTGGTGAGGAATTGGAGCGTCCTCTTGCTCGGTTCTTTCCGCGCGAATCGAAAATCTTCGTTAAATGTCCATCTTCCGCCGATACGGATGTGTTAACAAAATATTGGAATTTCTTTTGCAATGAAATTAGCCGATAAAGGGAGGAGCGAATTGTTGAATAATTTTCCACCGTTTGATGCTTTTTCTATTTAATCACCTTCGAGTGAATATTCATCTGTCTAATGGATATTTGATTGCTCGAAATGGCGAATTTATGGATAACCCTTTCACTGTGTAATAAAATGATAAATGAGGCAGAAAAAGAAAGAATACTTGTGAAAAAAAATATAATGCTGATAATTACTGTAGATGAAATGGAATGGGTAATTTTGCGAGCGAAAAGGTAATAAAATATGTGATACAAAAAAAAAAAAAAGGAATACCTATTATATGAAAAACAGTATAATCTTGATAATTACGGTAAATGAAATAAATAAATCTTAACCCGGAAGAAAAATCTTAATAATAGAGCAGCGGTAGGAGATCCGATTCACTACTTTCTACGATCTTTTTTACACGGCCGAGCAAAAAGCAGCGCGAAAGGAACGTTTCAACACTTCGAAGGACATACAAAGAGACGTTAACATCTTATCTACGTCGTGACAAACACTGGACAACCTCCGAATTTCGTAACACCTCAGTCATAAAAGACCCCTCTTATCTCTATCTATCGGACCTTGGTGTGAACGTTCGAACCGTGTCTTCCACGTGAAGAAAGGTTTGTGAAAAATCGAACGGCGACCGGTTCGATCACGGCTATTGATCGATGAAAGGTAACCCGGTAAGTAAACCGCAGGTCGAGCTAATTCCGCGCAAACCGCAATTCACGCGCGCGCGTATTAACATC
>NW_017100261.1:9419183-9425709 GCF_001263275.1 Habropoda laboriosa
CGACCGCTTCGGGCTCTTTATCCGGCGGAGAAGCCGTATTACGGAACGTCCTCGCTAAATAAAAGTCCCCTAGTCTTCTTTACGAATAAAACAGCGTCGCGGTACCGTTAATTAAGATGCCGCGTCACGCGTGCACGCTCGAAACCTAATTAATTACACGGTCCAAGCGCGTACACAAACACGTAGTTTTTACGCAATCCTCGTAATTAACTATTCTACTACATCAGAGATAAGATAGAAGTGCGACGAGTATAGAGAGTCCTTTTGTGATTTCCTTTCAAAGTTCACGGTACAGTATCTACCGAGGATCGTCGTAGTTCAAGATTGTGCAAACGATAGTTGCAACGCAACATAGTTAGCGAAACAGCAGAAATAGATTTCGAGAAAACCACAGAACATCCTCCCTGTCTGAATGTACCCTCCGAATTCTGATGTGTACAATATAGGTATATAGGTATACAGGTTGAGTGTCTCTAATTCGAGGTACTTGAAACTGTGAGTGCTTCAGATTTTGGGGTGTACGATATGATGTATGGAGAAGCATGAGAAGAAAAGCAATGGTAGAAAATGGTCACGTTTGGGTATGGTTCCTTTTATGATCGATCTTTTTCGGTTGGAAAACTGGTCAAATACTATCGAAAGCAATCTTAAAGCAAATATATTTATTTCGACACTTTTTTTTAGGCATAGTCAAACATTGGACACTTTTAATTATTGTGAAGTTGAAATATGGATTTTTTTGATGAATATTTTTGTCAGGAATATATTTGAGTTATTATTAGTAAAATTTAAGTTCAGAGTATTGTGTGCGAGTATAAGAAGAATCAGTTGTATCGACAATTTTATGGTGTTTTAATCGTACTCAACATCAACCTAAACTTACCTACTGATTTTTTGAATGATTGTTTCTCAGGTGGATCATCGTTCGAATAAGAAAACGATGAAACATGTTAATTAGGTAAATCATGTTTTTCACAACCTTTCCATCACATGACAACTGTATAATTACACTTCTCGAAATTTCTAATTTTTCCAAAATTTTACTTTGGCGGTAAGATTTAAAATTTACTATTTCCCACCATTATTCTTTCCTTTTCTCTTCTTCTCCGGAATGTCAGCATGAAAATACTCAGTGTATTAAATTACGACGATGTCAACCTGCCACTCGCAAAAGTAAGAATTATTACAAAATCATCCCTGTTGGAGTTCTGCTTAACCATCGTAACGGAACATGCAGCCGTTTTTGGAAACGACAAACGAGCCCAGTTCTACACGAGACACATGACTACGGATCAAATTCGGTTGACGAGCGTTTACGAGGCCGCTGACACGTGTCCTTCCGGATGACG
Organism: Habropoda laboriosa; assembly: GCF_001263275.1. NCBI lineage: Eukaryota > Metazoa > Arthropoda > Insecta > Hymenoptera > Apidae > Habropoda > Habropoda laboriosa. The sequence continues at coordinate 9,420,533 of NW_017100261.1, forward strand.
CGCGACAGATGTCGACTGAGCGCGTCACGAGGCCCGCGAGAAGGCGACAAAAAGGAAAAACAGGATTCTGTTTCTTCGATCAGGGGTGTTCGCGACTCGACGTCCCTGCCTGCTCAAAGTATGGCTGACAAGCACGTTGACAATCGACGTCAGCGTGTAGAGGCCTTGAATCTGCGCCGAGCCAGAGGATCTACCCCGATGATCTGACGCGCACCCTCCTCTCAACGGGCGAATTTATGCCGGCTGATCTTTCATCCCGTGCTCTTTATCGCATCTAAAATGCAGCAGAGAGCTCGGGAGACAGAAAGGACGCCGGAAGGAAGAGTTTGTCGATGGGGGAACACGGGAAAATCGAAGCTAGAAACTCCAAGGTTCATTTGCATCGGTGGCAAACATGCCACGCCGGGAAAATTTCTCAAGATTTCTCCAGATTCTCATGCCTGTCCCCCTTTTTACAGTCGAAAATTATTGCGTGAACTTTTGTCGTTTTCTTTTTCTTACTTTTTTCCCCCTTTGTCAATTCTTCCGAGTGTCGCGATATCGAAATCTCGAGCGGAACTGTTCCACTTTCGCCAGGGCAATTTGCTCGAGCCGTTTATGCGCCATCGCGCGTAATGTCCGCCGCTTGTTTGCCGCCTAATGGTATCCGTCCTGCTGAGATGGCGCAGTTAATTCGACGCTTAATTTTCATACAAATATAAGCCTGGCCCCGGCAACTCGAGTCACTCCTTTCGACGCTAAGTGTCCATTACGCTCGCGGATAATGTTTTTAAGTCGTTCTCGAGCAAGTTGAACGCGAATCGTATTAATTCGTGTGACCAAGTGTGTTCGAATCGAAGGAAAATTGAATCGTATGGACTTTGTAAATATCCAATCCACTTTCGTTCGATCCGCACAAGATTAACACGACTACTTTGTATCCGGTGGATCACAAAAAGCGTCCCTATATGGAGGGAGAATTGTAGCTGGACTGAGGAAGAGATAAGCAACTACCAGGCAGTCGTTTCGATACACTTGATCAATAAAGTTCTTTCACGAAATCGGCAATTCTGATACAGTGTATAATAGAAACGATTCACTCTTGAGGGTCCAACAATATTTCTCGATATTGATAATATTATTGATGGTGTGTAGTTCACGTTGAGATTGAAGATTAATAAGTAAGATACTGGTAAGTGATGGGGATATTGATAATAATATTTAAAATAATTAATTCAACGTTAGAAACTGTTTCATATTCGATAAGAATTATTTTAATTTTAATATGTTATTCTAATTTTAATTTAATTTTCACTGTGTTGAGGCTAAAAATCATCACTGCCATTAACTGAGAATTATTAGCATCCTAATTGAACACCTCAGACCCTAAGTTTCATGCAAATATTATAATTAACATATTACACGAATTCACCGATAACAATAATAATTTTTTGAGCCATTTAAAAACATTAGGTACACACAATTTCCCTCAAGCCTACAAAAAGCAACGGCAATAGTCAGAAAAATACCACAACAATAATAGAAGAACATGTTACCTGACAGAGTCGCATCCCAAAAGTGTAAACAAAAATAATAATATTAATCGTGTGCGGGCCATTTTAAAGTGGTTCGAACCGGCTAATAAGTTGCAAGACAGCCTCACCGCGGTAATAGTAGCCGCTCCTCGTAAATCAGAAGCCGTGCGCAACTTCGTCGAGTTACTTTTTAAAAAGTCCACGGCGCGAGTAACAAGCCGATTTATGCAGATTACCGGCCGCGAATTCGAGGCAACGCACAAATTGCCGCTCCGCCGAGGAACGCCTCGCAGCCATGAAATATTCAGCGGTCGATTCTTAAGGATAGTCGTAACATCCGACGGCCATAGTTTTATATGATCGTGTGGCCCGTCGACTTATACGGGCGAACTTTTCAGCGCGGGAACGACGGGCTCGAAAACGTCCCCGCGTCTCGATCGCGCCCCGCCTCCTGCGTATTCTTTTACGACGAGCCTGCCGACACCTTTCCCTGTTCGGATTTACGGTTACCCCGTTAACCTGTTAACTGGCAGATCCATGGACCAGAAACGCTCTACATAAAGTTGCGAATCTGAGAAGACGATCGGAGACTTTTGAGGTCCTCAAGCGGGACTGAATCAACGTCGTGAAAGACATTGACTGCTTGAATTGTCGTTCGAGGCTTCCGGATTTCGACCGTGTCCAAAGTTCGTTGAATTCCGTTATTCCACTTAACACCTTCGCTGCCACCGTCGAAGCATTGTCGGCACAGAATGAAGATTGACCTTTGCGTCGACAGTGGATCGGTCATCATATTAAAAATCGACACGGTCTTACGTGATTGAGAACTACCACCGCGAAAATCCCCGTGGAAAAGTGAGATTCTCGTGAATAAAAATGAGATATACCACCCTTTGAGGACGAATTGCAATTTAAAGCGTATCGAATTTATCACGCACGAGCGCCTAAAGTCCTTTGTGTGATAAATTCTTTGACACGATATCGCTTAGTTAATTATCTCATTCACCGCCGAGGCCCTTTCAAACGAATTAATTCGTAGAATATTCCGATATTATAACGTGTAACGATTGTAATAATTGTGTAATAATAATTGCACCGCTTAAGTTCCTCAAATCAGATACCTTCGTGCAGAGGATTTTTCAAATGACGAGTTAACTCGTCTTAGCTAATCCTACAAAGAGGTCCACATTTCCTCTTGGCACGAACGAATTCGTTTATTAATCTTTTCCTGGCACGCGAGACGGACAAAATGATCGATAGGAAAGGCGATAATGGACGGATAGAATTAATACCTCTTCTGAAGGAAACGAGAATCTAATAGGTCCTTTCGAATCTCGATGGACGAATTGTGATTTCTGTTTGAAATTTCTCTGTTGGGTTATTTTAGGAGTCTTATTAGAGAATGATTTCGAGGTTTCGCCGGAGCGAGGCTAGCTGACGCTGATTTATGGCTGTACGTTGTGGGTGTTGGGCAAGCCAGCTAGCATGAGAAATCTGGGACAAATTTTCCTTGGTGTGCGAGCAGAAAATGCGGAATAGACGGACGGGCAAGTTAAGAGAGAGTTTGGTAATTGAATGAAGTGGAGGTACATAAATATGGTTCTTAATATGTTACGTGTCGCGTGGGTCACGGGAGTCGACGGAAGTAAAAATCTCATTTACCGAAAAATTATACTCTTTCACCGGGTGATTAATCATCTGCTTACTTTCGTTCTGTGTTTCTTACTAAAACGAAAAAAACCTACAATTACTTGCTCAACCTATTACAATCCATTTGCAACGACAAATCACTCGTTTCCTAGAAATAAATCTACAAGTTGAAGTGTATTGATTTCTTATCTTGTAAACTCCAACAAAATTTCCTTCCCCAAGGTATCACTTTCCTCCAAAAAAAAAATAAAAGACAATCGAACTTCAAAGGGTTAAAGGGGTCAAATTATCAGTTTCACCGTTGACATCCCTCTCTCGCTACACGAGTTACACGCTTTACGACATTCGAATAGTCGGCGGAGGCGAATTCTGCCTGTTATCGACAGGCATATTCCGATCGCGGAGGGGCGAGGATGGCTGCGGATCGATCGATCGCCGACCTGTCTCCCTAATAGTCCGGGAAAGAGCACGCTAAAGGACGATTCGTTTCACGCCTCGAACCCGTCAGCCAGCAGCCAGGGCGTTATTTAACCGGTGGTGTCTGTGTGAACGAAGAGAGACAGACAGAGAGAGAGAGAGAGAAAAGGAGAAGTGGAGGAGAAAAGGAGAAGGATGGGAAAAAAAAGTGAAGGAAGAAGCGAGATGGAATGTCTCTAGCCAGGCGCCTAGCGCACATCCTCATTTAAATGAAATAAATCTTGTTACGAGTAATTTTCGTCCGGCCCGAGACGGAAAGGCAAAGAGGCGAGAATGGAAAGGCCTTTTAAGCCGCTGGTTCGACCTGATGCCGAGACAAATGGATTTCGTTCCGTAGAAAGAACCCTACCCTCCCCCAAACGAATATGTCGCGCGTGCTTCGTATGCCGGCCGAAGAGAGAAACTTCACGCGATCGCCCAGAAATTGAGACGTCCATTGTGCGTTGCACAAAACGTCCACGAGAGCAATCCCCCGGTCCCGTGTTTTCAGAAACTCGAAACAAGATTAGGAGGTACGCGGGACGCGTCTGCCGGGAGCAATTAAGCGGCAAGTTTCGATTCGATTTTGCTATTGTCCCGGGGCTTTCAAGGGACTAGCAGGCAAATGCGTAGGCTTGGAGAGCTGAGCGCGGTAATGTCATGTACCTCGAGGTGTGAAAGAATTGGGAGCTCGATGGATTGTTCTGATTTGTTAAGTGGGACGGCGAGTTCACTCGTCATTTCAATAACGGATAACTTGCTTAACCTGTTGACCTTTCGAACGGGAAATTCATTCTGTTTGATCGAAGATTTAAGGTTTTCGCGGTCCTGGAGCGTAATTATTATTGTTGAGGCTTTCGAGTGTAAGCCGTGTCCTTGTTGAAAGAGTCTTCCGACGTTTCGTAAGCATTGCAGCGCACATTATCAGGGATCGTGAGACACACTGATAACGTGGCACATTGTGAAGAAGTGATAAAGTGAGCTGAATCTTTCTAATTTAGCTTATAATTAAAAATAAGTAGGTACAAATTATGACCAATTTCTTCATTTAGGTCCTTCATAATGTTAATATCGTGTATTTCATATTTAATACCAGCACAAGAGTACAATGGAAAATAAACAATACCTCAATACATACGCTATTGTGTTCTAAGTATTGGCTAACCCATGACGAGTTAACTGGTTTTCGATTTTCGTCAGTTAACAAGTTAAAGACATTGCTAATCGATTGGGTGGATCTACCATTTTCTACCGTATCATTCATAATGAATGATATTTCAATCTCGTATACTATTCTAAGAAATCTTATTTCATAGTATATAATTAGATATAACGAAGTGTTCTTAACACAGGCTTTTTTAACCAATTTTTCTAGATTCCTTTTAGCAATCTTAGACATTCATTCAACTGCATTTCGATCGGTTAGTAATGTGCTAACTGCATTGTTATATGAAGTGTCATATTGCAGAAATTAAAAAAGAATAATTGGTCGCAATTTTTTAATTGATTTCCAAGTATGTATCTGTCTCGACAAAATTAATTCTTTGATCAGTGCTG
>NW_017100261.1:9425775-9476968 GCF_001263275.1 Habropoda laboriosa
GTACTTCACATGAATCGACAAATTTTTTGAGAAAAAAGAATCTTTAGAACTGAGAAGAATCACATTAAAAAAAAAGAAAGAAAAAAGTCAAACCTATTTTATTTGTAATTTACTTGAAAAAAAAAAAAATCTTCATAGTTAGAAATATCAGTTGTCAAAAGTAAAACATTAAATCAAATTCCTAACTGATGAAAAAATGAAAAAGAAAAGATAGTCAAACCGTTGGTACTCGGAGGATTAATAAACAAGTGGTGCATAATCTCTCAATTAGTGTTCGACTTCACGTAGCATACTCGAGAAGGGTGTGTATATGAACGAAACCTTGAAGATTCGAGATACAACTAAAACTTGAAATTTAAGCGAGGCGCCTCTTTCGACTTCTCTCGGCCACTTAACAGGCAACAAAGCGTACGGAAATGGTTGACAAACGAGACTCACGAATAGCCACGGAATTCTTAAGCCGTTATGGAATTATCGCGACGCGTAATCTCAGAGTACCCGAGAAAATTATGAGGAGGCATAACGAGGCCGACGTCGTGAGTCACCGCGTTTAATGAACGGGGCCGAAAAATGCTAGCCGAAGGTGGAAACGACGATACTTAATAAAGATACAAATCAGTTCAACGCGCTCGACACCTGAAACGTTTTACACCTTGCCAGGACTCTTTTTAACAGAAACCTCCAAGTCGTTCAGACCTCACGCAAAAGAGTATTACTCAAATTCGTTCGACACTTGTCGAACACAGTTTAATCAACCATCTCTGATGCAAATTAATACACAACAGACGAGTTACAATATTAAATGAAAAGGATCTTATGACTTAACCCTTTGTGTCCAAGTAGCTTTACTGTGAAATCATACTGCTTCATATTACCTACATATATTTTCACGAATAGCTTTACGAGTTTAAAACGAAACCAATTTTAATTCTTGAGTTGTGGAGCACTCTTATTAAAAATTGCTGCGAAACCACTATTTCATGTTGCATATATTTTCACTAATGGCTTTATGAGTTTGAAACGAAACGAAATTTAATTCTTAACTCGTCGATCACTCTTATTAAAAAACGCATTACCCTAATGTTCTAATACACTTTTTGAAACTGTACAATTTACAGTTATTTCTAAGTATTTATAATTTAAAAAAGAACCTATTTTCTTATATATTTCACACATTGGGCTCTAAAGTGTTAATCCAATCCGAAATAATTAAATTTAACATTCTAGATTAATTTTTACCTTTTCACGGTTAAAATTTTATTCTACTCTCAGATTTTCACACCGAATAACGTAACAACGATGAACAATATAACCCAGCAGTTGATGCGACGTTAAACTCTTACATAAAAAAAAAAAATAATGAAAATAGTCACAGACCCATTCCGAAATCATTGGACGAAGAAGAACGGGCGCAGTCTCCCAATACCTACAGGATACGATGATTGACAGTTCTTATTGCTAATATATGACCCAGTCGAACGAAATTGTCAGAGGCCCAATAAAGAGGTCGCCTGACCTAATTTGAACATTCTCGAACCCCAAGAAGAACAATTAAAAGAATTTCTCCAGACCCAGGGACATTTCGCTGGGGTCTACGTCGCGACGCTTATCAGTCAGGCCGGATCATGCCCTGTACAGTTTACCTAGGCCGATAAACCAAGCGTTTTCGTTATCGCCGAACGGATATTCCTGTTAGTCCTAATAGGGTTCGATAAAGCAGATAAAATAAGCTTCTTAGCACGGTCTAACGGTAAAAATTCGACGCAGTGGGTAATACTTTGCCTTCGTTATGCAACAAAGCTCGCGGAGAGAAACTTGCTACTCGAAAGAGAAAGATCGCCACGCCCCGCTAAACGCCATCCGCAAGTTTCTCTCCCCCTGTACGGTCGATTTCATTCTTTTCGTCCGCGGGAGAAACTCTCTTCTTACGATCGCGAGTAAACACCTAACAGACGCACCACGGAATCCATTGAAACGAACGGTTGAAGAAAGAGACAGATTTCCCTGGTCCCTTTAGCTCCTTCTTAAAAAGGGTCTCCGACGACCAAACCCTCCCCCTCTGTGTCTCGACTTCCTCTCTCCCCCGTCTTTCACGCTGACAAAGTGGATCGATCACGTCACTGTCTTCGCCCATGGCTGCGACACGCTGTTCTCCGCGGAGGCCTACTTTCCACACGATTTTCCCAACTTTTCACTCCGTTACACGCACCCTTCTCCCTCCGTTTCACTCACCATTCTCCTTCGTTGTTTCACGCCGAAGTTCCCGTTTCTCGTTATCGACGCTAGGACAAGCCCGATCTTTTCGCGCGAGTGTCGTTTTCAAATGGACGAGAAGAGATTGGTTCTTTAACCCTTTCGAGACTAACCGGACAATACGTCCCAAGTTAACTTTACAAATAAATGGGATATTTGCTCCACAACACAACTGTTTATCTGCGATCTCGTGTATCCAGTTTTTTCACTCTTTTTGCAAAATTTGAATGTATCGTATTATTGCGTGCTCAGTTAAAAACAGATTCGTTCTGACAGGGGTGAACTTGTTCGAGAATTTTAATTGTCATTCGTGGCTTCCGGGTTAGAGCCGTGTCCAAGAAATGTAGAATTTCGTCGTTTCGCCAACATTATCAGTGGTGTTTCGATACTCTGACGAAGCTAATGCTGGCGAAACGTCCACGTTTCTTGAACACGGCTCTAACCCGGAAGCCTCGAGTAACAATTCGGGCAATCCAAGCAGCGAAAGCCTCGAAATTCTTCGCTCGAGAATATTGTTTCAACGCGAATATTGCTCGAGTACGATGTTTTTTCTTTTCACAGAGAGTTTTCAGGAAGCTTTTAATCGCCAACGAACACGAGCAAGTTATCGTCGCGGACCAACAGCAACGAAGGCTCAAGGAACTTTTCGGCGTGAAATACACGGGGGTCGCGTTAAGTAACGTATAAATATGATAATTCCGCGGAGGCGACGACACTCGTAAATCTGACGTTATGCAAATGTTTGAGCTCGCCCGTTTCCTTAATTGTCGCGAGTTTTTCCGCCGGAATAACGCGATGACGGAGCATCTTTTCGCGGGGGAGAGAGGAATTCCTTTCGAATGAATGGAAAATTGTATTTTTACGATACTTCCCTCTTCCTTTTCTTCTCCCCTATATGGCTTAATTCGTTATTACCGTTTCGTTTTTGGCGACGAGCCGCGATGTATCGGCGGAGGGTTGTAAAACGAGCACGATGATTTAGAACGACAATTCGCGAAATAGTCTGGCCAATTGTTAGCGGAGGAAAATCTAAGCAATTAAAGCGGCGCCGGGTCGCTCGAAAACCTTTCAAATATTCAAGATATTTTGAACACGGCACGGCAATAAATACAATACCGAAACGTGTCAAATCCCGGAGGCAAATTTGTAATATTCATGACACACAACGATTTTGAACATGACACGTGTATGTGTTGTATAGGTGCACACACGCGCGACGGTACAGCTCATAATTATTCGAACAACCTGCTACCATCCGGAGAAATAGTAATTACGACTTTCGTATAAAATTTATTTGCATAGTTTAAGTCATTCAGTGTCAAAATACATTATGCAACATTTTCTATTATCCTGCGTGGCGCGAGATCGGCCGAACGACATGATCACGATACGTGAATAAACTTGTCAACTGGAAGAGTGTAATAAAATAACAGCCCAAACCGTACACAGTCGGTACAACTTTTCGACGGCTTAAAATCTGAAAGGACGGTAACGAGCAATAAATGAACCAGTTTCAGTCACGCACGTCACGAATAATTCCACCTTCCATCACTCAGTCAGAAAAATCGAGGAAAAGAAAGGTCCGGATACAGCACCGGAGGGTAGGAGACGCCTCTAAAACCGAATTATACGGAGCGAGTAACCGGCGCGATCTCATTTTTTCCGCGTAAATTTCAATTACGCTTCGCCGGGCAAAAAACGATTACTATAATTACGGGAGCAAGTTTAACAATTTCAACGGACCGAAACCGCCGGATACGCGGAATTCTTAAATCGTCGCCGATCGACGAAACACAGTCAGGAATAGAGTGAAGAGAGGGCGAGAAAGAAACGGGTGAAAAAAAATATTGGACGAAATTGTTAGACACCTGTCTCGAAATCACACGTTCCACCACAGCCGGTAATTTCTTGCCACAAATTATCCATTGGACTTCACCTTCATGCTAGAAAGTTAACGCGCTGCAACGACGGCGAAATTAAACGTCAACGATAGACCGGCGTGAAGAAACTGCATAATTACACGCGTTTTCCACGGGCACTTACTTAATTCTATTAGGTTGGTTCACATGAGACGTCATTTTTTCGAACGAAGCTTTAGATACTTTTTGCGTCTTTCAAACATAATTTTCTCACGATTCTGGACAATTTTATCAACGATTAACTAATTTAACGGAGTTTGTTTAAATAATCAGTTGTGGAATTAACAATTTTTTTGAATACTGCCTTTACGGTGTCTTCGATTAATTTGTTACGAAATTGGTCAGGTGTTTGAACGAATGGTAGAATAGGAGAGGATATGGCAAAATTTCATATCCTTTGTTGTGGATTTATTTCAATAAACTAACATAAAAACTTCATCGTAGAATTTTGATTTTCTGACGAAAAGTCACTAACATTGAATTTTTCAAACGAACCTTCAATGTTGTGAAATTTACATAACCTCTAAATGCTAACTTTATATTTTCAGCACTTTTTCTAATTTTAAACTCATATAAAAACAATTACTCGAACATCCTAATTATCTATCGTGTCATTTAATAATGTCTAAATGATTATATTATGAATGTTTTCACAATTTTTTACTTCTCCATAACGAACGAAATTTTACACCATTCTAATGTGTATAACGTAATAACTGTACGCGAGCGAGGAAATACACCAGCCCCGGGAATATAACGAATAATCGATGTTTACATGGTATCGAAACAAGTACGGCCACTTACGCGAGAAACATTTTCGAGGTAATTCGTTTTCACGATAAAGACGCATCGAGCCGTAGTCGTCAAAGGTAAAACGTTTCCGAGGCACTCGATTTATCTGGACGCTGCACCGCTTTGAGGCGAGCAAGAAACATTCCAGACAGTTCACCCTCCTTCTTTATCTTGCCCTTGAGAGACCGGGGCTTTAAATCGCCAGACGCTTTCTAAGACCCGGCGTCTGTCAAATTCCGACCGATAAACTTCGACAGAAACACCAGACACTGCACCGGGTGCACTTTCGAACGCGCGCCAAATTCACGTCAAACTGACGGTTATCGCGGTCACTTCCGTTCACCTTTTTCGCCTGCTTCACTGATACGCGCGAACAACACGTTCCGGTGGTGGAAAATGTTTAACTCGGAACTAGTCGTCGAGTCCACGTGCCAAACACGACGGTCACTGTGTGTACGAATCGACACGACACGGCACGAACCAGTTATTTTTTTTCTCTTCTCTCGCTTCAGGGCAGCTGCTTGTACTGTTAAAGGTCTTCGTATTATTTCCTGTTCGTACCAGGAACATCGAGGTGACCGAGAGAACGAAAAGAAAATATTGCGTTGCGTGCCCCGTGTCGTCCGTCGATACACGAGAAACCCTCAAAGTACAACACCGTAGTGACCCTCAAGACGCTACACTTCGACCGCAGAATGAAATGATCGTGGTTTACAAGGCACACGGAGGGGAAAAATTGCGAATAAACGTGCGAATGTGTGTAAATGAAAACATCGACTCACCGTGCGTACCGGGCGACACGATGCTCCCTGCCACTCGAATTCCCTCGAAGAAAACGTCAAACACGAACTGAGAAATCCACAAGTCACCGGTGGACCGTAGGGCAGTCACGTCGCTAATCACCACTGACGCGATCGACGTGTCACTTGTCACAAGTTCTAAATTAGCGTGATCGTAAAATTGGCTCTTCTTTCCGTGGGTGACGAGAAAGCGAAACGTGCGAACAAAATTTTTAGAAACGACGGAACGTTATAACGTAATGTGTCGTACGAAATCGTATCGTATATTCGGCGGCCGCGCTGCGTCCGTGCGTACAACCGTTCGGCTCGGAGTCTCGCGCTCAACTGGTCTCTGCTTGTTGGCGCGGATTTCTCGTCGGCCAATGGGAGTCGAGACTGCGCGGCGCGCCGCGACTTTGCCTCGTGTGTATCGTACCTTAGGTTTAACCCCCGTCGCAGCACCGCTGCTCGCCCCCTCGCCTCTTCCCCCGCGTCCCGCGGAAATGCGTGTCTCGCTGCTCTCACTCCCTCCCCCTCGCTCTTTTTCTCTATCTTTCTTTCGTTGTCACTCTCACTCTTTTATCAGGGGACTGTACAAGGGTAGCGATGGGCATTCAGTTTTCCCTCTCGCGAAGTTCCCGACTCCAAACACTTCGACGAACGTAATCGTGCAAACGTCCCGATCACTTCCGTGTAAGTTTCCGTAAAACGTTATTCTTGTTAGTCGTTCGATCGTCGTTTCACTCGAAGTTAGGTGTTGCACGGGACTGTCGACGTATCATCGCCAGGGAAGTTTCGAACATTTCTCGTTCGTAGCCATTATGACTGTCAGAGTGACAGGATTACCTGGGCGTGTACTTATGTCTGGGCGGATTTAAAGGACGGGACACGGTTGATCCGTATTTTCACGGCTGTAAAGTTCTTGCTTGTTTAACCAGCTTCTGGCGTAATCGACTTTTGCACCGTCGCGTGCCAAAATTCTTATGCACTGTCGCAATTATCACCACTCCAATACGTTCGACACACTTTACCGCCATAATTGCATACACTAGCGCAAGGAAAAATAGCGCGCTAGAAGAATGTGCATTAGTTCGTAGCTACGCCGCCAGGAGGCAGTTACGGTTTGCCTCTACATTCGCAGATTCCGTGTAAACAGTATCGGGAAGGTTATTTTATTTCTCTTTGGTGTGTTTTGTGTATTTCAATGTGACAAATATCACAAGAATACATCCGGTGCAGAATATAACGGGAGAAGCTATTGTCATGCTGATGCTGTAAGTTATTTACCCTTTTCCTGTAATGTATCAAAGTGACACTTTTTTGGTTATATCTAATACCTGTTTTCGCGCGTTTTAACAACAATAACATGGCGACAATATTCGAAGCATTTGTTCAACTTTCGACATATGCAATTCAGAACGATATTAAACAATTCCAAAACCGTGCAACATGAGAATAAGCCTATAAAGATACTTCTTCGTAACAACAAGCAATGCTTTCGTTTTATTTCTATTATACACAATTAAGAATCGTGTAACACGAAAGATCACGTGACCACAACTGTTCACTTCACGATAAAAGAAAAAACTGTCACAAGGTTTTAGTATCTATACAACGGTCGTCTAAATAAAACATTCGAATAAATGTACGTCGTAAAGGTTGTTATCAACGATGTGTATGAATGATAGTTCGTACTATAGTAAATTTCACAGCTGATGTGTTACGTGAATTCGTTACGGAGGACAGCGCGATACAGTCTTTCGAAGATTTATAGTTTTGCATGCGTAGGGTGACTCATTTTAATCTATAAATGGATATATATGGGAAAGTACATCGAGTTGAAGGTTGAACATGTGAGGGTTGGCGGAAGTCGAGGGAGGCATTAGAATATCAAGGAGAAAGGTCGGTGGGAAACGAAACGTAACAGAACTCTATTATCAATACTACTTGTTAGACTATCTTCCTTGACGTCTCCACTCAGCCGAAATTCCTACCGAATATTCCCTCGGGTTCTCTTTAACTATCGTACATGTATATATATACATGTATATGTTCAACTTCTTCGGCTCGACGTACTCGGTGTATTTATTAATAGATTAAAATGGGTTATCGTGAAAGACATTACATTACAATCTTCCATATACCGTTTTGTATAATAATATTATTAAAACTAGAATTCAAGGGAGTAGGATACTCAGGTAGGTATATCAGAGAAATGACACGATAAGAGTAAAGAGGGTTTCATTTATCTTCATATCCCACATCGAAACGCGGTTAAGGTCCACGAATTTTCCAACCGTGATTATTTATCCAACGTCACGGTAACACCTTATAAATCCATTCTAATAATCAGTGTCGTACATCGACAAATAATAATTACCTAAAAACTTGAAATTACCCATTTCAACGTTCATTCATCATCCCCCGATTCTCATTTGGTTAATGACGAAAGAGAAAGGTGAGCTATTCGATACACTAGTACGCAAACAACGTATGTATATTCAACGGTATAAATATTAGTTGAAAAAAAAAAATCAAAAAACAGCATCCGTGTGTTTACACGAAACGACGTGGCGCGAAATATTTCTGTTTTCGATGGTCAGGCGAGGTTGTCAGTTTACCTCCCCGAGCAAAATACAGACGGTGTAAACAATCATAAAATACAAGCGTTGATAAATATATTCGATAACGAAACGTGCGCGTACGTACCGTGTACGTGTCCATCCCGCTTTAAATCAACCGCGATGTAACGTTGCGTAACTTTTACGCAACTTCCTGCAGACGTAACCGAGGATCCAGGGGTGACGACGCACAGTGCACCGGGTAAAACAGAGTTTTGGGGGATAAAAATCAGATTTCAAGCGATTAGAGCGATTTGAGTGTTTTTTAAAAATTTGTTGGTAGAATTATTGTAGAATATTATTTGAATATAATTTTAACTGAAATTCGTGTTTTCTCAAAAGCAACTCGACCGAGGCTCGGTAGTTTGTTTACTAACGTTTTTCCATATTTTAACAGCTATCTCCAAATATTGCTGCGGTGTGAAGCATCAATTGGTGTCAACAAAGAGGTTAGTTTTTTTTACGTTTGTCGTATAAATAACGCAGAGATGTTCAAGAGTAAAAAACTTTCAGGGATTTGATATTTTATTAGAACCAGTTGGAAAGTAGTGAAAGATATTGAAAAGCAACGAACTTCGGGAAAAGTTGATTTATATAGGTATTGTTGTTGAATTGAATTCTTCGCTTGTTTGGAAAAATAACTCAAGAATATTGAAAAGAATTAGATTTTCACTTTTATCACTTTCTTAATAATATTCAGAATTTACACTGAAGTGTAAAATTTAATTGTTTACATGAAAAATTTGAAACAAACGAAATCCGTAATCACAGAGATCAGAATGATCTTCAAATGCAGAGAAATGGGTTTAATCGCGTTTGTAATAAGTGTTTATTATTCAACATCAATAAGGATTCTTTAAACGAGGATTTCGGCCAAGATCTTCAAATTACGAACCACTGTGCGTCGCGAAATATACCTAATGATTACTATTGTAAGAAACACGGAAAACTTTCCTTTAGAAAGAAAATCTACAACGTATTTTGTTATTTACACTAACGAGAAAAACAGACAGTTTACAGACACAGTCTGTACGATTTGCACAGACTGACTCGGTTTTGTTGCTCGCCTCTTATTTATATATAATATGTACAGAAAGTTCTCGGTCATTCCAAACAAAACAAAAGTGAATATGTTTATCTATCTTCCGCGGTTCGAGAAATTTCCGGAATGCTCTCAAAAGAAATAGAAATAGAAAATTCCTTACACTAGTTTTAATTTTCTACGAGAAAAATCTCTCTGCAACCTAACATTCCTACAATACTATGCAAAAATTGTTTAAAAATTGATTGAAAATTCCTGTTCCCCTTACTTGCATATATAACTTTCAAATATGAAAATTGCACGATAAAATAAATCATGTATACAAATCGACTTATTTTTGAATTTTTCATTCTCCTATGAGTTTTCACGCAAAACTGTACCAAATAGTTATGTTTCATCATTTCCAAGGGTATTTGGCTTCGCTGAAACCAGTAAATTAATTTTACTACCGAACTCCACTGTGTGTCGTCGCGACGGTGAAAAAAAAGGAAAACACGACCGTTGAAAGAAAGTTGTTCTCTGTATCGACTTTCCTCCGTACGCTTATTACGATCTACAGATGCATATACTACTTGTACCATCTTCCGTGTCCATCACCCCTCTACTAGCATTCTCCTTCTCCGTCCTCCATCGCCCTTCGTCTTTCCCTGGTAATTCCACCGGGGGTTCCACATAATGCTTTTTTCAGGCCGCCCTCGGTGTACACAGAGGTCTGGCCGTATCCGTGGCCCGGTCGCCCCGAGTGACGCGAATTTTTCCCCGAAACGACTTTCCATTCGAGCACCACGGAATCCAGCCGGCACCCCCGAGGCGAGCTCCCGTGAATTATCCGAGTGCCTTCGGTAATTCCGCCGGGAATCGTTTTGCATAATGTTAAGAAAATACTCGTAAAAGGCCGAGCCGAATGCGTTGTTACCCGGCGATATTGCCGCGCGTTATGACACCGACAGCGATCATCGCGACCGACAAAAATTCGCTCGGCTTCCGTTCGTTCGCTCGACTCCGCCGTTCCATTAAACCGGACGTCTGTCGTGCTACGGCGTATGCTCGTATCACCACGGATATAATTGGAAAGTTAACGAAGGAATAGCTTTTTCATGGACTCCGTCCATTTGGAATGTTTCGTTGATACGGAGAAATGTTTGAAACGGGATTTTTTGTAATTGTCTCCACAGTTTCAGGAGGAAAATTTAATGAAATGCTAATAGTGGAGTTAATTTTTTAACTAGTGTTTATGATACGTAAGTGATACTTGTTACATGATACTGAGATTTAAAAGATAATTTGAACGCACGGGAGATACTGTGACTATTGCTATTGAACTCTGAAGATTAGGGTGACACTTTGAACTTGGACATTTCGTGACATTATCGAACATTATTGTAGGAGAGACTGGGGCTTAAAATTTTGAGGAAACATCAAAAATGACCGAGAAATAATGTAGTTATTCTCTTCACTATTAACTGATCTATCGTTAAATTTATTGTACTTTAAGATTCCGAGCTTACATTTAACGTGCATGTACTGAGGACTTGAACATAAGTTTGTGAGGATACTTCTAAAGGATATTTCATAGATTCTCGCAATTTTTCGTTATACTAATGTTGGCACGTAAATATTCATTTATTTGCTAAATAATCGGATTCGCGAACTTTGTCGAAGCCAGCTTATTGGACTTAATATGACTGAACTTAATATGATTCACTGAAAACGTCAATAAGATTCAATATAACCTTTATTGTCCTTATCTTTACACTTTGATTACATTTATCTATAAAGGTAGCTTATCTGAAACTTTTTTAACAGGGCAAACTTTTTCCATACGAATTAAAGGTACCAAGGTATTTTCAAATTTCAATCCCCTTTAAATCGAAAAAGAAGGGAAACGTTTCGTACTGCGTAAAATTTGTCCAAATACTGAAACGCGGAGAAGAAAAAAATTCAATTTCACTTTGACTGAAGGAGCGGCGTTAAACCGAACGCAGGGCATAAAACGAAATGCTTCTCGCGACGATGCTATGGCGAACCATGGGGACGGTGGAGCGTTTATTCGAATAAAGAAGCTACTTCTCGGTCCATTACTGCGAGTTAATTGTGCCGGCGGCGGAGATTCGCGGAGAGAAATCAGCTTGCGGGGAATGGGCGTCTCGTGTAAATAGAACAGTGTCGCGGAGGATGGGTTCAAGGGAGAAGGAAGTCGCCCTTGAAATTTCAAACCCCCTGGAACCCTGCTGCTGCTGGTGGTTTGTCGATAGTGACATTAAGCCCTCGTTAAATACGGGCGCGCGCGCGCGCGTCTCAGTCGTAAACGTATATTTCAAATTCGCCGCGCGGCCACGAACAGGGGGGGAAAGGATTAAGTCGAGTTTGCAAAATGCGCTTGGCCGGACAACAACGGCAATTCAGTTTTGCATAGGAACGAGCTACCCCATTCGACGGTAGGAAGAAGCTTTCTTCTTGCATTTAAGCGCGCGCGCGGGGAAAGTCTTGCAATTCCCGATGCGAACTTTCTGCGGTCGTTGCTGTTTGACTTTTCCTTCAAAGGGTTTAAACAGGCCCGATTCTCCTGCTCCTCCTCTCGTTAACGTTAAGCGCCCCACCACCCGTGACCCAACCCGCCCGCTTTGATCACGTAGCTCCGCTCGTATGCAATTAAAACCACGTCATAGACTCTCGCGTCAGCGTTAACTACGTTCCATCCGGCGGATCTGTATTTCCCTGAATTATCAGATACGTGGATCACCGCGCTCTCTCGATTATCTCACGCAACGGACACCAGTTTAATTCGACCACCTTCCTGATGGCTCGGCCGATGTGAAACGAATTACGAGCACTTTTTTTGGTGACAATGGACGCTTAATTTTGTGGAGGAGTAAATTACGAGTGTGTACTGTGTTTAGATACTGTTTACACTTGCGGAACAACAAGCGTTTCTAACGATAAGAGGGGAGTACAGTTTGACGACCCGAAAAATTAGCAATTTTTGTCAATTTTTTTTTGGGTGCACCAGGAAAGATATCGTAAAACCTACTTCTTTTTCTATAGAAAAGGAGGATCCTTGGATTACGATAAAGAAATATTGTTCCATGTAATTTTTAATAATTTTTAATACCGTATCTTCAATTTATGTAAAAGGAATCGATTTTTTTTATACTTTCGAACCGGATTCTTCCCTTAAATTTTAACACTTTGCGGACAGAGCGATGCGAATTGAATTCGTCAGCTCACTATTCTCGCGTTCTGTGTACACGCCGTATTGAGAGACCGATTAATTATTCAAAAGGTAACTACGTCACTATTTTAATTTTCGTTTCGCTAAATTAGATGTAAATTTCATCTTCTTTCGGACCCGTCGATTCTTTTCGCCCGACGCGTAGGTATATAAGCCTGCCAAAGGGTTGAAAGACATTGTTCTACCTGTACGAGCAGTGACCCTAATATCGAATACACAATTAGTAAAATAAAGCTGCAAGCTATCATCCTCTGATTGAAAGTTTTGGGCCTAGTAGAATTTAAATTAGAAATTAAACTTAAAATGTTACATACGACATCTTTTATCTCCAATTTTATTAGTTTTATCTTGACTTTCCAAAAAGCTATTCTTCCCCAATTAAGTGTCTCCAATACTTAACCCTTTCGTGGCCGAATTATATTTTCCAAAAATTTGCTCTTCATCAACTCATCGTCGCGTCTACAACGGACACTAAATTGAGATTCACCGCTCAAGTGGCTCATACGTGTCCCGCTGTTCACGAGAAGGTTAAACCCACCGCCTCGCAATAATTTCAACAATCCGTACCCCATCGCTACCGTGGCCAACCTCAAACATCCATTCACGAAGCGCCACGGAAAATTTACAACGTCACATTTTCCACGCGTCTCCACGCGCGTTTTCAACTGTTCCTCTATAATAAGTAACGAGCCATGAGAATTGACAGGCACAATACCGCGGGCGGATCCCGGCGTCGACTTTTAGTTTTAACAGGTCGTAAAGCAGCAACCGCGGCGGCATCCACCGCCCGCAGCGCACTCTGAAACGCACTCGAACTCGGCTTGTTTCCGGCAAGTGGGATTTAAGTGAGTTCTTAACGAGCTTCTCGTTACAGTTATCTGCCGCTCGAGAGCGACTAATACCAGCGGCGCGGCGGCGGCGGCCACTTTAACCGAGATAAAACTTCGCGGCCCCCGGCCGACCTTATCAGATCGCCGAAACACAGACTTTCAGATTAGATTCGGACTTGACGCGCACGCGCGAACCCAGGCAGGCCTGCGTGAGCGCTTTTTAATGCCATCGTTCGTGAACTACCTAAAACGAGTTACGATGAACTTGTTTCATACTGAGAACGCATCCCAACATAACCACCCAGGCTGGCCCTCGGGCTTCCTCCTTATCGCAGCACACCTTGCTTCTTGTGTTCCGCGGTTAGCCAACTCTCTAGCCTTCTCCCCCTACCTCCTTTCCGAAGGAACGAAGAAGAGGCGACACCGGAAGTCGTTGTTCATTCGCCGACCACCGGACCGGGAATCTCGTTCTGGAACGGCAGCGTCGGATCAGAAACTAGTTTCCCTTCACCTGCGTTCCTCTGTTCTTCGAACGCCTCTCGTGCACAAGGACGGGAAAAGAATCGATCGAATTGCTCGACTGCGACTCGAGCTTGAATTCTCGTTTGATTTAAGCGATACGCTTTTAGGTCGGTCATGGTGTATAGTGTTTCAAATACCACGGACTTGAAGAATGAGTGAGGAGATTTAATGGTACACGGAGTCGGGGATTGTTGTTGGGATAATGGGCAGGTGTTGGTGTCGCAAGAGTTTGGGAAAGTGCCGAATCGCGGATCAATTATCGTGAATTTCAGACTGGTTTTTATTCGAAGTGACATTAAGATTTATGCAAATGTGCAGAATTTTATTTGATTAATTTTTTAATTTTTATTAAACACTTTTTATTGTGCCTCTGTGAGAGGGTTAACAGTATTTAGAAATAATTGGAGGAATAAAAATTACTTTAGTCTCGAAAGATTCTAAAATGTGCAAAATCACGTTTTATTTGTGAAAGGGTTAAGACTATTTAAAAATAATTAAAAAAAAATAAAAGTTTGGTATTAACAGTTTTAACACTTGCAATATCATGTTTTATTTGTGAAAGGGGTAATATCACTATAGTATTAAACGATTTTAACACGTGCAAAATCAAAGACTCCTGTAGCTCGTGAATTTTTCATCCGTTCTCTTTTTATTTCACACATTTCTCTCCAATCTCCTTTTATACCGATAGAACTCGCCATCTCAGAGTTGCAATTTGCATTCGAGAAATAGTCACATTACCGTATGGCAATGGAAAATTCGCCTCGCGAAATTCTACCGGGGGGATCGTTCCGAAAGTGTTCGTTTCGCTCCGCTCAGGGCCCAAAAGCGTATCGTTCCGCAATAAGGCTGTTGCAGGCTCGGCCCGTGTCGTAAAATTTCGCGGCGAAACAGCATCGAACCGCGCTCCGTTTCTTCGCATACCGGTTTTAACGATACGTACTATTAATTTTAAGAGGAACGTCAACTATGCTTTAACGACGCTTACGCCGCGTTTGCCACGGGTAGGGGCCACTTTTCTGGGACTCGAATTTAACGATCCCACTCCATCAAACCGTGTGTGTATATGTATACGCGAGCTACGAAAGAGAACGAAACTCTGCGTGCATTCAGAAACGAAATAGTCGATGCTCCTCTCTCTCTCTCTCTCCCCCTTTTTCTCTTTCTGTCGATGCGTTGAAAACCAGGTGCTTCAGCCGCGGAATCCGCGTGATTTTTTTGTCACGTTCCATAGCTAAACACTGACACCGGTTGTGCTCGTATTTAACGCGACACTCGCGTATACGAAAAGAACGGTAATCGAATGAACAAACGTGGAAAAAGGCTGGCGGTGCTCGAGCACGTTTCGTTGTTTCGCGTATTTTTTTCCCTTTCATTTGAAGAACGGAAAAGTTTGCGTTCCGTTTTGAAGTTCAAAGCGACGAACGGGGCTGGCACGTCAGGTAGAGGAAGGAGGACGATTTAATTTCGCGCAGCTGCTCATCACAACAGAGTTCGCGCCATTATGGTAAAGGCGCCTGTCGTTTTGTACTGTGCGATCAAAGACCTTTCTTGCTATTTACTTGTGGCGGCGGAGGTAATGCAACCTCACCGTTTCATCCGTTCCCATTTTATGAGCATTAATGTGCCTCTCTGTGTGCCAATTATCACGCTTTGCCGGGATCAAACGGAGAAGGGCTGTGTACCAACTCGAAATATCATAATCATTCGTCGACGATGTCGCTCGTACTCTCGCGCGCGTGAATCATTAATATTAAACGTACGAACAGCATAGTGCTTTCGAGATCTGTGTAGAGGGTGTCTTTAGTTGTTTATCTTTATTAAACAAATTCCCATTTCCTGAACTCCTCCGTGAGATAATTTAGTCCAATATCCAAGCGGGGTCATTTGCGTCTCACTGGTCACGAAAGGGTTAAATCGTTCCAGAGATACTCGTGGTACGAATTTCTTAAATTTCCTAAACTTAAATTTCTCAAATTTCTTAAATTTCCTAAACTTAAATTTCTCAAATTTCTTAAATTTCCTATACTAAAATTTCTCACATTTAAAAAATAATATAAGAAGAATAGTATCGGTTTGTAAACTTTCAGAAAATAAAAGTATATTCATCGATAGCCATGTTGAAAATAAGAAATTCCACTCCATAAATTATTGGGTTTTCAATTTTGGCGCGCTGCAAAACAAGGGTTGCTCATCACTCGCTCTAAACCCTTTTTCCAATGCTCTTTACAGAAACAAAGGGTTCCATTGTTTCGAGCACAAGTTCTCAAGGGTTCAGGTTTTCGAGAATTCTTTTTGAAGATTTCCTTTGGAGGAAGTATATAGCAAAGTACTTGAAACAGGTTAAACCGAGACCGAGATTCGACTTGGCCACGCGGAGATAACGGCGACTGGCCGGACCGCAAAGGTCGAGTTACTTTCACGTCGAAGCGCTACGCTCCTCGGTGCTTTCATTTACAGCCCGTTCCATTGATCGTACGCAACGGCGTACGTAATCGAATGTTCGTGTCGTAACGTCACGTACGCCGGAGTAACGTTTCCATTGATTAGCGAAACTCACCGTACACGAGAGATATTAACCTGCGCCACGTGAAATATCTGTCACTTTCAATTTAATCAAACTTTTATATCATTTCAATGGAGATCTATGAGAGTTTCAACTGGAATACTTTGTCGGGATTATTCTGATAGAGCACCAAAAAAGAATACTGTTTCAGTAAGGTTTATTTGTTCTGTAAAATGAAAAGGAGAACGTTAAGTTTTAACGCTAATACCCTTCCTATAAAGGATGCAAAATTCAGCCAGCTTACAATCCTCCAGCGAAGACAAAATTTCCCTCTGCAGGTCATTTAACCTCCTCCTAAAGCGTGAAACCGAGCTTTGAGCTGCACAAAAGTATGCAAATTCATATTTCGTTGCATGTAAAGTGAAACACTGCGGGCAAAATACTTTTCTTCCCGCCGTAATCGTTTGGACTAGTATTCCACTCGTAGCATTGTCGTTTGAAATGCGACGATTTTCGACTGTTTTAAGCTTCTTACTATCAACTCCTTGCTGGAAGAGACACACTTCTTGCGATCACTTTTGTTATTCAGCGCCACTTGCAATAAGCCGCAAATGCGTCTAACATAACGAATATATGTAGATACAAAAGATGTTGGTTTATTGTAATACCAAAATATATTTGGAAAAGAAATAGTATTTCTCATGCTTCGGTTCATTTTCCTTCTTCTTTGTACTAATACAATGTTTATAAGTTATTGGTAACACAAACCGAGGCTTGCTAATTTGTTTATTAACAGTTTTTCATATTTTAACTATCTCCAAACATGGCTGTGGTGTGAGGTATCAGTTGGCACCAACAAAAAATGTAGTTTTTTTTGTTTGTCATATAAATAACGCATAGATGTTCCAGAATAAAAAATCCTGGCTGAAACTTTCAGGAATTTAACATTCCATTGGAATCAGACAAACTGTAGATACTAAAAGATATTGAAAAGCAACGAACTTAGCGAAAAGTTGGTTTACAATGTTGTTTCAAATATTGAATTCTTCGAGTATTTCGACAAATGACTCTAGGAAATGCAACAAGTTATTGGTAACAGAAAGAACGATCTTATAGGTGCTTTCAAGCGAGGGTGTAAATCTATGGATCCCCTGCATGGTAAATTTTTCACATGGGGGTGACGATTTGACGGTTCATTGCTTAGGGGATTGATTTACTATTATTACTATTATCATCGTTATTCTTATGTCTTTATTGCGTCGTAATCAATAAATTCTACATACTATCACAATCATACACTCAACTGCAAACGAGCTGCAACTTTATGATCATCATACCTAACCTAAACGAAAGAAACTGCCTAACCTAAAAATCTCACTCAGATTGCAAAGCCTTTAAAATTAAAAAAGAATGAAAGCAAATAAATAAATTCATAAATATTAAAATTTCTTTTTTTTTAAGCAAATCTTTTGATTTTCTAAAGTTTTGTAGCTTATTGGTTATCAAAGGTTGATAGTTTAGGTTTCCTAAAATTTCACTGTATACGTTGTTTCGTATGGAAAAAACACTCACAGTGCAAAGGTGTTCAATATTTACCAAAATTACTAAAAATAAATAAATTCATAAGTATTTTAATTTTTTCTTCTCGAAAGAAATCTTTGGGTTTTCTAAAATTTCATTGCAGAGAAGCTTCACCGTGCTGCAGTTGCTTCGTATAAAAAAAACACAGTGCAAAGGTGTCTAATCTTTAAAACAAATCTTTGGGTTTCCTCGAAGTTTCACTGTAGAACTGTTTTATAGCCTATAAGTTATCAAAGGTTCATAGGTTAGGTTCTCTAAAATTTCACTACACACGTTGCTTCCTATCAAAAAATGCTCGCAGTGCAAATGTGTCCAACATTCATAAAAATTATTCAAATTAACTAAATCTATAAACGTTAACACATTTCTCCAAAAGAAATTTTTGGGTCTCCCGAAGGTTTCTCTACAGAAGCGTACTGCAATTGCTCCGCGCAAAAAACAGCTCAAATTCGCAAATCCATCGAAAGCTGAATATTCGTGAAAACTATTGCAAACCGTTTACCGTTTAACACGAACACGCAAGAAGCTTTATTCCGGTTGAGGAGGAAGTCGCGGTTGGCTTGGCGTTCGCGCGGCGATGCGGCCAGACCAGTTGTCTGGAGGAGAGCGTAGAAAAAGCCACGTCGATCCCGCCTTGCCGATACTTGTCATGAGTCGTTCGAGCGGCTTTGACGATTCGAGGAAGACGAAGAAAAGGACGAGAGAGCGGACGACGTCGAAGAAAAGGAGCAGCTTGAAAAACGACCACGTCCATTGATATAACGAACGTGACCGGCGCACCTTCGACACTATTACCCGCCGGAAAAAGACGCGCTCCGCGTCCATGCTCGGGTCCGTGGTTCGCGCAGCGCGCGATAAATTGGCGCTAAGTCGAAATTACGATCGCACGGGGGTGTCGGTGGCCAGGATACGTGTCCCAGCACACGGACAGGGGCTTAAGCCTCGTTCTGCCACCATCTGGATCGACTGGACGCTACACCCTCGTATTGATGGTAATTGCCCGTGGATCGCGTGCTTTTTATGCCACACTTCCCGCCTGTGGACGCGTACGTTTTTGTTCTTGCTTGCACCGTGGACATGGCGACTTATTGTTCGGTACACGTGAGGGTTACGAATGGGCCGATCGTTTTGCCGCTGCTCCGTCTTTTCGGGATGAATTCAGGGTTCCCTTTTTTTTTTTTCTTCTTCGTTGGTTCTTTCTTTTTGTTTGTTTTCCTTTTTACAGTGAGGTGTATTGAGCGAGATTGAGAAGTTCGGATAGAGTAGGTTATTATAGTGGTGTTGGTAAATCCTGCAGTTTGGCAGAGGGTGAATTTATTCGAGTATTAGAGACTCCGTAATCTGATAGAAGCTGCGAGATTATTGTAAGGTGATTTATGGTGAGAGATAAGGTTCTGTGATATACTCATCTGTCAATTTAATTTGAGCTTACTTTGTTGTATTTTTGATATTGCAAATTTATTCGAGTATTGGAGAGAACCCATAACCTGCTGTGTAGAAGCTGTGCGTTTATTTTAAGGTGATTTCTGTTGAGAGACGAGGTTTCATGGCGTACTCATCTTTGAATTTAATTTGAGCTCACTTTGTTATATTTTTGATATTGTAAATTCATTTGAGTACTCGAGAGATTTCGTAATCTGATAGAAGTTGTGAGTTTATTGTAATGTGATTTTTGGTGAGTTCTGTTGAGAGATGAGGTTTTATGGTACATTCATTGTTCAATCTAATTTGAGTTTACTTGATCTTATCTTTGACATTGTAACGAAGAAACTACTTCTAAACGTTGAAATCTCTTTCCGACTATATCGACATAGAAGATAATATCAATTTCTTTTGTAAGATCGGTTTCGAATGGGTTAATGACTTTGAAAAGTAGGTATATGCGTAGGAAGTAACGAAGGTTTCATAATATTTCTGTCAGAGACAGTGGAAATCCTGATTCTGTATTTTCTTTTTTCTCCCATACTATTCCTATTTTATTCCGGATGGTACGTATCGGTCAAAGCATTGTGCAAGATAAAAGGTCTGTTTAAAAAAGTGGAGCGAAAACGTCGATTCCATACGGTAGAAAAAAAAAAAAAAGAAGAAATAATAGAGAACGTCACGACTGGCGCAGTTATAAAACAACGATTACGCTATAATTGTTCGTCGGCTAATTATTAATCCTTTGAGGCTGAAAGCCGCAAATTGCGGTCAGCCTTTGGAGATTCCAGACAAAGCCTTTCTTCCGCTGGAAAAGTTCTAATCTTTTCTCTCTCCCTCTCTCTCTCTCCCCTCTTTTTTCTTCTCTGATTCGTTTTGTGTACCTATTTCAAAAAAGAAGAAGAAGAAGCAGGAACAAAAGAGCACGCCCTAAACAATTTTACCCCCAATCGATCACATTTTACGCCGCTTCAACCACTGCAAGTGTTCCGTGAACGCAACTCTCAGTGTTCAAAGAAGAACGCAGAAAAAAAGAAAAAAGCAGGAAGAAGAAGAATAGAAAAAAGGAACGGGGGGAATAAAAATATCGATCTAACGAAAGCTTTATTACAGCATTGTATCGAGCGAGAAAGCTTCATGCATAATATTATAGCGTGTCTGGTTCGATTACGGTGGTGGCGCGCGCGATTCACGGTGGCGCTTATGCTAATTTCAAAGGCTTTTGAACGGCCGCGAAGGGTGTGGGACCACGAATTGTTCGTACGGATCTTCGTGTCAGCGTCTCGTCACTGTCACGCCGGATTAAAATCCGGTTCTCGATTCGCGCTCACGCTCTTCTCAATGAAAATAATAACCGCCTCTCCATAGGCTTCGCGTTCCAATCCTCCTCTATCTTTCTCTCTCTCTCTCTCTCTTTGTCGCCGAGAATCCTTTCATTCTGGCAGCGAAACTGCCGATTTAAGAGCGCCAGATTAAAACTTCTCCCATTGAACGTATCAACACGTGTTGCGCTAGAATCGGTTTTCCCTCGGTGTACAGAATGTTTCATTATTGACGGGATCTAGTTCATCCGATGAGGGAAACGCTATTGTTGCTTGTTTTAGTTTCATTTCAAGATATTTTTCGAATGACACGAATTTACTTCCATCAACGTTTCTTCTATTTCGCCGCTATAATTCAGATCAACGACGAGCAATCCGTCAGCTGAAGTGATTTATGTTTACGTTTAATCCTTTCCTGACCATATCCTTTTTTTTTTTAATTTGTTATTTATCCACCAATCAGCGCGTCTGTATCGGATTCGAAATTGAGATCGATTTCTCTCTGAGCATTCGAGTGGGGCATATACGTCACACTTGTCATGAAGGGGTTAAAAATTAATCACAATTTTCGTCCATTGTTATCTATGTTGAAGAAGAAAAAGTTCTACCCCGTAAATTGACAATTTTTAAGTAAATAATATTCGTCAAAATTATTGCAACCTGTTAATTTTTGCGGTTCAGATAGGATTTTATTTTCACATGACGTGCAGTTCAATTAGGGTCTTTTAAGGTTGTAGTTGAAGC
The DNA here is from genome assembly GCF_001263275.1 of Habropoda laboriosa. NCBI lineage: Eukaryota > Metazoa > Arthropoda > Insecta > Hymenoptera > Apidae > Habropoda > Habropoda laboriosa. The sequence continues at coordinate 9,447,341 of NW_017100261.1, forward strand.
ATCTCGTACGAATTATTGAGTTTTCATTTCAGATTGTTGACCCATTTCAAGAAAATATTGTTCGTCATCGTGTAGATGGTACATTGATTTTTACAAGATAAATTCGCGTTTTCATATTATCGAACTTCACGTGAATCCCGATCTTAGAAGATTACATCTGATGCTTGAAGTCATGAAAAATTAAATACGAATTAAATCGACCTACCTTCTGTTGAAAGATTCATCTGCCAATTAGACGTTGCCAGAGTTGTACTAAAATAGACTTCTGACGATAAAATATATCAAATGGTACTTGCTTTTTAAATTTTTCTAAGTGGACCGAAACGTGACATGAAAGATTGAATTCTCACCGTGACATTATTCTTCTGTTTTAATTTGGAGGAAATCAGGATTGAAATGAAAAGAAGATCGAGTAACGCTTCTAAAACTATGTTAGTATGATGCTTTCCTAACCAGAATTCACTTTTCTGATATTCATACTTCCCACGCAAACTCTTTCAAACAACCGTCTTCGTCTCAATGCAAATTCACATCTCCGTTTTACTCAACAATTTCACATTACACTCGCGATAATTGTTTTCGAAAATTCAGTTTCTCTTACCTCTCCTAACCGTTGCAAAACAAGCGTCAATAATAACACACCCCTTGGCACTCTTCTCCTCCCATTTCCCTCTCACAACGTAAACAACGGTGAATTAACCGAACAACTGCTCGTTTTTCTGGTTCCGCCGCCCGTTGAATCTCTTCTTTTCCAACGGCAAACATTATGCATACGTGTTGCGTGTGTAATTACACGGCTCGAAATTGCATGACGCGCGATACGATGAAATTGCAAAGAAAGGAAAGAAAGAAAGAAAAAAATGGAAACATAATGCGACGGAAAAACAAACAGAGAGAAACGGAGGAGAATGAGGAAGAAGGAGAGAGAGAGAGAGAGAGGAGTGGAAGAAGGAGGTGAAAGAGAACGATGGCGAAAAAAGGGGTGAAAAGAGAGGATGTAACTGGCGGTTGCCGTATCGCCGTAAATAGCCGGTGTCCCGCTGCTTTAAAGTCGTTTTAGATTGTACGTTTCGAAACGATTGTTATCGGTCAACAGTCATCATTGGTCAGTTTACATAGCTGCCTCTCGTATCGATCGACATTCCCGGTAATTACGTATTGTCTGTAGAACGCTGCCGTGTCGGTATTATGCGCCTACATACGCTCACACGCGCGCACACACCCGCGCATACAAATAATACATGTATATATATGTATATGTATATGTACGTCTGAACAATTGCATGAACAGGTTGTACAAAGTCAACGTTTCGTGTGTGCATGAGTACGGTTCCGTGAAACGTGTCACAAACACGTTCCAGGTTACCAATAAAACGGCGTTCGCCGCAGGAAGAGACGACCGGGTTAGATTCTTTCCAGGATACAGCTAAAAAATTGGTCGCTCGCTGCGCGCGGCATTCAGTTTGATTTGCGACCAACGCTCGCCTCTCTGTTCCCCGTGTTTCCCGACGCGGCTAGATGGACTGACTTCCGCTGAATTTGTACGCTACCTGTTCAAGTACATTCGTACGTGGTCCTCTTGAAAAGTTTTAGCCGAAAACCGGGCGAAACAACTCGGCCGTGAATTTTCGACAGAAACTTCGACCGGTTTGAGGAATTTTTAATTTTTTAGGAAATTTCAATTTTCTCTTTCGTTTTTTTTTTTTTTTTTTTAATTGTAACGTTGAATTTTCGTGAAAAGTTTGGGTGGGTATTTGTTAACTTTGAAGAATCTTCTGAATTCTCAACAAAAACTTGTCCGTTTTTAGAAATTTTACATTTCTCAGAAATTTCTCTTCCTTCTTTTGTAATTGTAACGCTAAAGTTTCAGAGATTTCTCTTCCTTCTCTTGAAATTATAGCGCTGAAGTTTCAGAGATTTCTCTTCCTTCACTGGAAATTATAGCGCTGAAGTTTCAGAAATTTCTCTTCCTTTTTTTGAAATTATAACGCAGCATTTTCAGAAATTTCTCTTCCTTCTTTTGAAATTCTAACGCTGCATTCTCAGAACATTCTCTTCCTTCTTTTAAAATTATAGCGTTGAATTTTCTCGGAGCTTTTCGTAAAAATGTGGACGAATATTCGTTAACTTTGAAGAATCTATCGAACTTCGAAAGATACATATAAGTAATTTAATACATTTAGAACAGAATTCATCAATGTTGTTATCAGATACACTACTTCCGAGAATCATACACTGTTTGAGATCGTTCACATTGCAGATCGTAGACTGGTGACTTATTTGCTTTTCCAACAGCAGTATGACATGCATAAAAAATGATGCAAATGCGCTTGCATACACATGGTGTTCCATCAACAAAAGACCGTTATCTCGAGTATTGTTTAACGTCGTTAAATTTTCCCCAGCTAATACTGGAAGCAGACGTCTACTGGAATTGTCTGTTCTACGGCTATCGCGTTTCTTCCCCGGGGTAATTACACTTTTATCTGCCTGTCTCGAGCTCCTTAATTGTCTCATATTTGTACTGTTCCATTCATATGCACGCCATTTTGCAACGCTACTCTGCAATCAAATCGCGTGTAGGAAAACCGGTTTCCTAAATCGTATCACCTCTAAAGGTACTAAATTTATGAATGAAAATAATTATAAAAATATTCTTCCTTAATGCATACTTACATATATGTTAAGAACAAATAACGAAACGTTCAACGTATAATATTTAGAAGAATGCCAAATAAAAGAATACAATACTTTAGAAAAATTTAGAAAAATGCGAAATAAGAAAATGAAAAGATTCAGAAAAATTTGGAAAAATGCAAAGTAAAAGAATAAGAAAATTCAGAAAAGTTTAGAAAAACGCAAAAGAAAAGAATAAAAAGATTTAGAAAAATTTGGAAAAATGCAAAATGAAAGAATAAAACGTTTTAGAAAAATTTAGAAAAATGCAAAATAAAAGAATAAAAATAATAAAATTACATTGTTAGATTATAATCAGCTAAAGTAATTTTTTTTCAATACATCTATCTGGCACAAAATAGAACCTAATCTGAAAATCTTTCGTTTCCATTTTCCATTTCTCATTTATTTCATATTTTCGTCACTAGATATCTAGCTTATATTCATCATTAAAAAAAAAATCGCCGAGTTACGATTTAAATGAACAGCTATGCACGATATACCCAACTCTCCCGTAAATAACGAAGATTCCACCTAGACAGTTCGTTCGAATATTTTTTTCGTTCATTTAGACCAACCACGTAGATATATCCGTCGTGCAAATTTTTCTCAGCGATTCTTCGTTGCCTCTCAGCAGATTATTTATCGTGGAAGATTGCACTGCCGAAACGTTCTTGACACACTTCGTTATTGTTTCGCGTATCAGATCCGAAGGCAGCGACTTATCTGCGCGTATCTGTGCGGAAAAATGTCGCTGGAACGAGTTCGATAAATCACCGTTACATCGTTCGTTAGTAGAAAAACCTTCGACCCGTATCGTATGTTTAATCTCCGCGCGATCGTTGCGAAGTTCCTCGATCGGGAAAAACGGGTTGAAAAAGTCCCGTGAAAACTGATTAACACGCGATAAACCCTTATCGAAATCGGACAACGTGTGTCCGAGGAACACGCTGAATCAAGATCTGACTCGTACGTAATACGCAAGATCTCCAATTGATCGCGTGAATAGCTACTTGAAATAACTGGATCCGTTGCCTACGACTGTCAATTAAAGGGAAAAAATTGATGACTAACGACTGGATAAAAGGCGGCGGTGCATTCCGTTGATCGCTGTATATACAGGGTGGACCATTTAATGTAATCACCTTAGATTATTCGTTTATTAGAATTGTTTTTTGTGTGGCGTAATATGGTTCATACAGATAACAAGATCATAAATTTATTTGTGAAAAATTGAGGGTAATCTTGAAAATTTCGGAAAATGGTGGAAGAAGTTTAATCACGACTGCAAAATTTGTTGTTTTGACCGTATCGGCTCGACGTACGTACAGCGACCCAGGCTCGCGTTTCTTATGTTTGGCTCGCAAGAAATATCACGAGTTCGAAGAAGTTAAGGCCTAGAATTTTTCCCAGAACAGTTGCGAGCGTACAGCGATCAAAAATCGGGCAGGACGACTCGTCCTCAGTCGGTGTTTACGAGGCTGTCGAACGAGTGCCTCGACGAACGACGCTTATACTGCGCGAGTATAGTCTTGTAGGGAATACATCGAACAACGCGTTTTCGATTATACGCGGATTTCCAATCAATTTACCTACTTAGCATATTCGTCCGTGTGAATTAAGTGCCGCTGTATACAAGAAGCTAGTGCACCGAATTCAAGAACACAACGAACAGCTCTGCTTGGAAGAAAAATCAAACGAGAATACGTGAATGTGTATGCGTGAATAATATGTAGGTATATATACGTACACAATCGAATGATTGAGTTAATTGAAATTAGAGGAGAGCCTACGTATAGCTAATTAAATTAGTTACTGCAACAATTTCGTTTTATCGTATCCTAAGTTTGTTTTTCTTGTAATAAGATGTGTTATAGCTGTGAAACAACAACAAATTAGTTTTTTTTACTATTGTCTCCCCGAGACATATTTCTATCCTTTTCTGGAAAAACACTGTCTCTTAGTAAACAACTAATTCTTTACACACGACCTACTTCGTTTGTTATTATTCTAACGACAATTGACACGCAGTGCAGATGATCGGACTTAAGTTTCCCGTAAAACCGGGGGATGGTTCTCAACTACGCGGATTTCCATTATGACTATTTATTTAAAATACCGATTCAAAATTTATTAAAATACGGACCCAATAAATAACAGCCAGAAAAATTTCAATCTCCACTAACAGAATAATCTATGGTAATCACGTTTGGCAGCTCACCCTGCACATCTCGTTCACCGGATCTCTCCAGAACACCTGACAAAACATTCCGCTGGAGATCGTTATCGATCGACAGTGATCGTGTCAATATTGTCGAAGAATTGAAAATCGTCGAAAGGGTTGCGAGCATGGCGGGACGTGATTTTTAGAAAAACACCGCCGCATGAATATGGATCGCCACGTGGCAGCCACGAGAAGTTTCGCGGTATAATCCGAGGTTATCTCGCTTCGACGACCGAAAAGTTTCGTTAAGTTTCGACACTCTCCACTGCGTCGAAACTTCCGGTTGCAACACCGTCGCGAGAATGGAGAACTCGGGGTTTTTTTTCCTTCTTTTTGCACCGACACGCGATCTTCGTTTTTAGATGCTTCCCTTTGAGCCACCGGTTATGCATGACAAAAAGGGTCCACCGTCTCTTTCTCTCTTTTTCTCTTCCTCTCTGTCGGCGGTGCGCCGAAAATTTTAATAAACATCGAGATAGGAGGAGTGTTCGGTGCACCGTGGACGTGGCTGGAAAGTTAACTAACTGCAGAGATTGGTCTCGATTTATTGATAACGGTGACAGATGTGTACATATACAGGGTGTTTCTGAAATGATGGTGCAACATGAAAAATAAGTCGCAAATGTGGAGTAAAATAGGAAGCTCTATTTTTGAATTAATCGATTTTCAGATTTCTATGAACGTTTTTTAGAATCCTTTCCGTTTTCCAAGTTTTCAGTGGAAGAATAATTTTCTCTTCGAGCTATTCCCTACTTGCATTCTCGTCGTGGGACACAAAAGACTTGACAGTGGCTTCGTAAGTGAGAATCCATCAGTGTCAACTTTGAGGACCGCGATGGATAAGCTATTTTATCATTAACAAGGAACATCACTCAACTGATACACGTCGAATTTGATAAAATTTATTAGACCAATTTTTTTTTTTTTTTTTTTAGCTGTTGATATTCATGTTCAGGTGGTAGAATCAGTTTTTAAACGGAGGGGTTGAAAAATACTAAACAACGAAAAGTGTTAAATATGAATTCTGTTTTCTTCTTCATCGAATACGAAATTTGGGCAAGATTGTGTAAGTCTGATCTACCGGAGACGTTGGTTTTTTGTCGTTCATTTTGTTGTCGATAAAGCGCAACAGTAATATCAACATCGATTTACTTAGAAATGAAGCTTCATGCGAAAAAACTTTCTCTTCATTTTGTGTAGATTCATTTTCTGTGTTGTAAACGCGCTGTATATTCAGCTACGTTGGAGTGGATATATTTTTCAAAAAAATCTAAAACTGTTCAATATTCCTCGGCGACACTTTCAAAGGCGCGTATCAACCCAGTTTCCGCATTACATTTTACCTCATTTCCACGAAATGCCCTTTTTTCCCCACGGAAACGCTATTATTCGTACAATTTGCCCGGTCATAAAGCCGAATGACATTCAATTTCGTAACTTTTGAAGGAGTCTCCTTTCGCTGCGTGGAACGAGCGAAACGACTCGGGCAAAACTCGATCAGAGTAATACAAAATCAATTGTAAGGTAATTAAAAGCGAAGAGAGGGAGAGAGAGAGAGAGAATTCGTCGTCGTTTCCGCGGGCATAAAACTTGCCGAAACTCGATCGCGAAGTGAGCGCCGGTTATTGCGCTGTTTGCATTGGCCGCATTCATTTGAATTTTAAACAGTTTTTCCGATCTTTCCGTAAAACGATGCCGTAGATTTCATTATACGCAATTACGAGCCTCTCCACAGGGAACGCCGCCACGTCTATGGTATCGACGGACCGTTAAGAGGAACCTTTGTTTGCGTATTTTAATTAATACGCCGGAGACAAATCTCGTTTCACTTCGATCTGTACAATTTATCCGTCGTTTTTAAGCTTCGCCTTTTTTCTTTCCCCCTCCCTTCACTCCATTGAAATTTTCTCTTTTCATTCACGTCTATCGAAGGAGTTTCTGTGGTTTCTTTTTCTTTCGGTGTATATGGAGAACGAGAAGGGGCGAAGGAAAAATGGAGCTATAATAGAAAATTGCGAAATTAGTTCGCATTGCGTGCACTTGTAGTTACAAGCGTCGCGTAGATGACTTTCTGCACGCCACTGAATCATCAGCCCAAAGGGCCACGATAACGAGATAACATGTTACGAAACAGAGTCAATTAAGTGATCCGAGTTATACACGCGTCCACCACGCAATATTGGGTTTTCACCGTGCCTTTCGCTGAAATAATATCGAGCTAGCTATGCTTGCGAGAAATCGTAGAATTCGTGCAGAAAAGTCCAAAAATTCGCTAATCTTAATTCTGCAAAACAGAGACTTTTAATTTGAAAACAATTACTATCTTGTCACTCTCATTTAAGTGACAAAAATTGACAATTCTTAGTATGAATATCACCAGTGTTCTTTGAAACTAACAATTTCACAATGGGACACGTTTCTGAGGATCCTACTTTTTTTACCTTATTTCCAATATTTATTTTTCCTTGAAAATACCATAGAACATATTTTACAATAAACCAAAATTTTAGAACTAATTTAAAAATTTTTTTTTTTCACCCTACTTGTGGCTTCATAACATCATCCATGCTGAAAGTGTTGAGAATTACTCTAAGCCATAGAACAAGTTACTTTTCGATATTCCAGCTCCCTCTTCCAGTTCATCAGGATTACGCACTAGCCTACTTCCGCTAGGCCACGTGTATCGGTAACGTGATCACGTACCGGTAAAATAAATACTATAGATTGTCCACTTGAGAAAAATCCGATCAATCATCTGACAATAGACCACTCGATCGTCTCGTAATCTGAAAAAAAAAAACAATCTTTCAAGTCAACCAACGCGTACATACAGTATTGAAATTAAAACCATAGACGCGGTGGTTGTAGAGTGGCCTCCACGTGTGGCGGATGTTATAGTAGGTCCCTGTAATTCGCGCCACGTTGGAATTCCAGCGCTTCCGGGGGCCGGAATTCAAGTGTATCATCGATTCCGACAGCGTTGTTGCTGCGTGCACGCGGACGGAATAAATTGCATGCAATTTTAAAACAGAACACATTCCGTGCGGACAGGAATGAGAAACGAGTCGAGCAAACATCAACCTCGTGCGTGGAGTAGAATGCAGTTTGTAAATAACGGATGAGCTTGATGATAGAACTGGTTACAAGATCAGAAATTAATCGGGGAATTATGGAATTTTTAAGTAACATCACCGCTGGTATTCTTTAAATAATTTATTCGCCGTTCATTACACTTTGTAACATCGAGTTATATTTCACGTACAAATATACTTCGTATTTAAAATAGTAGACGGTCCACTCTTCGTCTCGTGTATATAAAGCTCATTTTCATTTCTCATTTTTGTAATGAATATTTTGCAAAAATAATACATAGTTCTCGGTTCGGCGCGATCTTTAGAAAAAATATTCAGTAGGACATCGTGAGAAGTATATCTATGTGTACGAAGAGTACTCACCAGAATCTCCCCGATAACAGATTTCTAATTGAACGATTCAACAAATATGATGCGATAATGCTAGATAAAACTTACACTTTTCGCGTAGAAATGTCGTATGTATGTATGTATATGTACACGTATGTTACAAACTTCGCTTCGATCCTCTGTCACAAGGTTTCGACGTGAATATCGGATAGTTCACTTTCTTTTTGTTTCGTTTCCTGCAACTTAAATGATAAATACGTATGTTGCTCGTAAGTAGCACTTACTCAGCCTTACAGTTGTCCTAGTCTTGAAATGCGGCGTTTGGTGTCCCGGAGGACACTCGATTAGGGCTGTCACGAAAACCGGAATACATATTCGGTGTATTCGAACACACCGAAATATTCGGCGCAATTTGAAATTCAAATACTTCCAATATTTGAATTATCCGAGTAAAGAATTCGTTCTCGAATTATTCGAATAGTTCGACTGGTCGAACTTTTACAGCCCTACACTTTCCAAGCGATGTATAGGAAAGCAGGTTTCAGTTATTAATAACGGCGCAGTCGTGAAAAATTTATAAAAATACTGTATTATTGAACACTGCTTTTCTTTCTATCTCGCGGACAGGATGAATCGTTTAACATCGTAAAGTGAGCCGTCGTCGTGTTAAAAATTAATCCTATTCGTTCGAATAATTTGCAAATTTCGTAACAAGTAATACTTAAGTTTACAAAGAAGAAGAGAACATAAACGTACGATGTTGAAAAATTTGAAAGGAAAATGCGCGTTATGCAGTTTAGCTCGAGAAATGGTTAGAAATAAATTAATTAAAAAAAAAAACAATGATGCTGCAGAACACTCGAAGAATCTGAGGAATTACGTATCAAGTTAATTCTCGCGTAGATAATTTAAATTAATAATATCGTCATTCTTATTTATAGTAGCACCCATGTTCGATACTCAGAACTTCGTTGTTCCGTTGTGCATAATTTCGATCGTCGTTCCTTTGTTCAACAAACGACGACGATTACTTCCGTTCAGCCTTAGAACTAAGTCTCGATAGGAAATCTGTCGCCTGGATGTCTCCCTTTCTGTGTTCTAACGCTTGAATTATGTCCGTACCTGAACATAAAACGGAAGAGAAAAATGTGATAAAATTAGATCAGATAAGAACGATCGATTAACTCTTCGTTAGAAGAACAACAGATCGAACGTACTTTTCTTCGTTGGACGTGAAAGATTCAGATGAATCTGATCGAGAGACTCGATTCCTCGATCCGATCCCGTCTCAGGGATTTCTTTGAACGACAGGAAAGCTTCCGCCATGAATCTCGATCTGAGAAAGTCCTTGTCCTTCAGCTCGAAAGCTATGATCGCGTTTTCGGTCGCCCTTTGCTCGCTGGTTAGAGGACTAAAAAAATATAATTAAACATCTACGGTGAATTTGTGTTGGAAATTTCGTGTTTCGGCAGAAATTGATTGCGAAGTAACTGTCCCAATTTTACCATCGCATATTTTTACTGTTCATTCGTCGATAAATATGAGAAGGCAATTCTCACTTACATGTTGAAAATTTCATCGTACAGAGGATACAGGTTTTCTTTTTGCACGTGAGTCTTAGGCAATTTCACGTCCGCGAATTTTTCCTCTGGCAGTAGCCTCACCTTCACGTACGAGTCACAGCTGCCTGGAAAATAGAAGGGGCACTGTTGTTGATAATATCTTTTCGGGATATACCAAAGGACCCCAAATGTGGACTCATGCACGGTGAAAGTGACTATCACAGTTTTCGATGGTTATCTACGAGGTTCCAGAATGTCGGTGACATTTAACAGACAACGCGTAACAAGTGGGACAGAACTAAATTCATTAGGAATCAGACATTCGTGAAATAATTATTCTACTGTTCGTAAATAGGAACCTTATAGAGGTTCGCATCATTCGTGACAAATTTCGAACTTTCTAAATCGGGAAGATTCTTTTCGATGCTCTAAAATGTTCGTACATTCTCTAACTACACGAATGCAAGGTAATACAGAGAGTAATTAAGAGTTCTTTTGTGGGCCGTGTTCATGCAACTTGAAATGTGACTAATTGTCGCGTGTGCAAGCAACCGAATGAGAAACTCTAAATTGGACATCCACGTTTACATACTTGTCTTCCATTCTTTCAGTCTTTGTTTAGATTTTGTATGAAGCTTGCGTTTCAGAGTAGACACCTTGCCTACCAAATCGCCTATAAAATCGAAAGAAAATGTCATTCTCCTTGTCGCGAATTACTCGCTCATTCCCGTTTTTTGATATCAGTAAAACAGGCAACGAAAGAACGATAAAGTAGACTACGAAGTGCAGCTTTTTGCTATAATTTACGTTTCAAGTATTTTCTACCGCGTTTGCAATTTTCTTTCTTTCTAATTTGCCGGTTAATTGTACTCGGTGATGCTTAAAATTCGATCGATGCGATTATCTGTAAAGTTCAATTATATTCGAAGACAATTGTGATCAAATTTGTGTTTATTGGATTATTTAATGACCGTGAAAAATAGTTCGAATTGTATTGTTGGTTTATTCAAATATTTGCCAATTAATCAGCACTCTGTGTGATGAATATTTTGTAGAAATAAAAGACTATAATAAATATTAATTTATAAGTAAATAAGTAAACTAAATAAAACAAAATAAAATATAAATTCTTTATGGAAAAACATATGTCAATTTAACGTCATTTTCTTCGTTTAATTAAGCACCATGTTTAAAAATATATATATTTACAAATTCAGAAGATAATCACATTTCTCATTTTATTAGAATCACCTCCGAAAAAAATAAAAAATCCCCTACAGTCATGCGACCTCTAAGTCACAGTCCCATACCAAAATTTTCTGCAAAAATGTGTTCAATTTATGTTCACTTACCATTACTGTCAACTGGACGTAGCTTCCTCGCGTTCAAGATCTGAATGTTCAAAGAATTGTCGACGAACTGCGCCCTCACAGTGATCTGTCCGTATTCCGAATCCTCCAACACATTTTGCTCCTTGATTCGTTCCTCGTGATAACGATGTATCAGTTCGGCTGTCTCTAGACCGTGAAGTACCAGAAGATGCTCGATTTTTTCCAAAACCTTCACGTTTGAAGTTTCGTCCGCGCCGATGTTAAAGTATCGAATGAGGGAATGCAGAGTGCGATGGAGGTTCGAGTAAAACGAGGGTGGCCTTCTTTTCTGTTGAACGAAAATGTCGAAACTTCGTTCAATTTTGTGGTATCAAAATGAGAAACGATAGCGTGAAAATTTGACAAGTAGGTACCTCTAAATTGCTGTGCACCAACTGGTACAACGATTCCGATATTATGTCCCAAGTAACAAGCAAGACTCTCTCGAAGTTGTCTTCGTTAAGATTGTCGTGCAGAGTTGTTAAATTATTGTCTAGATATTGTAAAAGCCGGTCCATGGAATTGCTGGTCGTGTCTATCAATTCTGCACCCTCCATGAGATACCTTAATATACAAATTTAAATAACTGTTTTATATTTTTGCAATTTCGATAAATTCGTATTTCACATATTTCAGAAAATTCCTAAATTTGATCATTTCTTTTTTTTTTCTAAATTCGCGTACCTGTTCATAGCAGGGGCCATTTTGTGCGCCACCACTTGCAACAAATCAATGATTTTGTTCTTAACAGTGTCTGTAGCATTGTCGATGATCAGCTGAAGAGTCTGTTGACACCTGTAAGAGTCTTCCTGAGTTTTCTTTTCCGCCAATGCATCCACGATACTCTGGAGCCCTAAGTCATTAGCCAAGGGTCTAATGGACGTCCTGATATAGTCGATATTGTTGATCGCGAAACACCATGCAGTGGATACGAAAAATCTCTTCTCATACACGCTGCTTTCGGATAATTGCTCTAACTCTGTAGTTAGTTCTGCCTTTTTGGCCATTTTGTCTGCGTAAGCAACTGAACACTTGCAAATGTCCTGAAGAACAACAAATTAAAAAATTTTAAATTCATATTTTTTTAGTTATGCCTTTATCAAAGCCACGCAGTGAAATTATAAGTGATGAAAAAGAAATTGTATCGGTTACTTTAAAAAAGATTCTGATATCATGAATCGTGTCAACTGTATTCTATAAAAAAGACTATATTTTTATCGAGGAACTATATAACTCACGTCGATAATTTTGGCAATGAAAGTGTAGGAACCCTCTACATCGGGCCAAGCTAGCTGTGTCCAGAACACTTTGATTTGATAGAATATTGTCAAGGTATCCACGGCACTCGAGCTGTATTGGACGGTATTATCGACTGCTTGTAACGTATCAAACTCCACGGCTCTGTCGATTCGTTTCAGCGTTTTGTACACTGCAATATCGAGCCAATGCGCCACGCCAGCCCTGAACCACTCGTGGTAACTCTGCACTTTCATCCCTTCGATCTGTCCCTCGGCGCACAGCACTTGTCCCAGACTGAAAAGAATCGATTTTTTTCAATTACTTTTTTCGACATTGAGGATCAATCCAAAGAACTTTATTTTTAATATCTCTCAGTTAGAAATCTGGGACAATTCGGTGAAAGTAATTCTGATATAGAAATTAATAAATCTCGCTCTCCTTATGCCAAAATCGTAAGTATGTAAATTTTCACTCTTTGAGTAAAGTGGGTTTTTAATTTTCACTTTTTGAGTGAAGTGAGATTTTAATTTTCACTCGTTGAGTAAAGTGGGTTTTTAATTTTCACTTTTTGAGTAAAGTGGCTTTTTAATTTTCACTTTCTGAGTAAAGAGAGTGTAAGAAAGGAAACAACAATGAAAAGTTATTTTACAGTTAAATTTAAGTCTGAAATAAAGACTAATATCTGCAAGCAAATTTCAAAATCTTTGATCTCCATAATCTCCATAATTTACAGAATCTCAGACTCACTGGATTAGCATAAGAGAAATGTCACTTGATGTTAATGTTATTTTGATTTACGCAATCCTGCACTTACGCAACGTATCTCTGTAACGCCAGGTACAACCCAAACAACGTTGTTCCCAGATTCAACTCGACATCAGCATTCTCAACCTCGATCCTCTTCAACCTTCCACAGATGTCTTCCACGATGATCATGCACATATCGCTGATCCTCTTCTCGTACATCACGTACAAACATCTTGCGTAAGGGAAGTTGATTCGTCTGGAATGAGAATCAATTTGAAACAATGTTCGCAACAGATTGTCAACCCTTTCTGGAAGTGTCTCAAGGGCTTACTTGATGAATAATTTATCGTAGTAGTCGATAGCATTTTGCAAGTCCGCCCTAACCAGTTGAATCACTTTGATATGATACTTCAACGCGTCTTCGTCGGATTCACTTTCTGGGAAATTGTTGTTCAATATGTGATCGAACCTAAAATAAAACAGAAACAAGATCTTTAATTTTCTACTTCAATATTTTCGAGTTGCAAATTTTCTTTTTTTTATATCGTTCAAGTATTTACCATTCTGCGCTACCCTGTTCAGCAGTGTATTTCAAAACGTCAAGTACGGTAAGGTGCTCCTCGGGATCCGGAATCCAAGGATACATTCTCGCGGGAAATAGGATTACGTCTTCAGGAACTTTAAGGCACGAGATGGACGACAGTATCCTAATAAGAGACAGAAAATTAAAATTATATTCTCAAACTTACAGACAATGTCACTTTAGAAGAGATTTAGTATCAAATAATTCCTCAACAATAATTCAACTCGTATTTTTGCTATCAACAATCGTTCGTATTTAAGGAGTGAAAATGAATTTCACAATTTTCTTCAGTATCTCAAAAATTATTACATATAGTGTTCTACAGGTATAACTAAACTTTAAACAAATTTTGTGAAACTTGGATAACAAGACAATGTTGTAATCATTGCATAATACTTAATTGTCGTAGATATTGGAACGATCCTAGCATATCAAAAGGAGGAAAGAAAACAATATAAATAAAAATTATTTAAAACAATATTTTGTACCAGTAAATGTTTAGAATACTCATTTCTACACTGAGCAATAATTGCATGATAGTCAAGTACAACTGTCAATTGTAACTCTTCAATTCTAATCACAAGCCTGAACCAATAATTACCCCAAAATCGCGGATAACTGTGTCATAGTATTCTTATCTCCAACAGTGAGCCTCCTGATTTTGCGAATACTATTAAGGCACGAATACAACAGTTTCTTCGTTGCATCCCAGAAAAGTCTGTTCTCGTCCACTGAGAACAGGCCACTCTCCATGGGCCTCAAGAGATCCACTATTAATTTATTGAACACGATGAAGTTAATCGGATGTTCCTGATGAATTCTGGCGTATTCTATCCATTGGGCCAATGTCACGTTTCTAGCCAGCAGACCTCTTTGCGCACTGTGCTGGAGAAGAAGAACTTCCGCTGGCGCTGACCATCGTCCGCACCAACAGTACTTCTCTATTTTCTCCGTTTCGATTTCGTGCAACAATAGAACCCTGATCAGGTGTCTGTACTCTTGTGCTGCTACCTGAGCGTTGTGCTCCGCGCTGAAGGCTAGTCTCAGTTTCACCACTCCACGGCGCTTCGATTTGTTCTTCTTCTCCAGGGAGTACCACATCGTGTGGCCTGTCGTTGGAATATCCTGAAATTCGATCAGAAACAGTTGTAGAATTATTTTCTCATCGGTGAAAAATTTTGTAACTTTTGATTTATGGAAAGAGAGAACTGTGGAAAACTCGAGGAACTAGTAAAGTAAAATTAAAGGGAAATTTTAGAAAATTAAACTTAAGATTTTTGTGAATTTGTAAATTAACATTTTTTTAGTAGGTATTAGGCAGCGATTCTCAGGTAGCTTTAAAGCAAATTTGAGGAAGATAAGAGATCTCTCGTTGTAATTATTTTATCACTACCTTCAGAGGTATACTACAGCGACCGATGAACTCGTTATCATGGCTGCCAGTCGTGGCGGTAACCGCGATTTCCTTCGCCAGTTTCACCAATCCTCGCACACCCTTAACATCCTTCACCTTACTCATCTTCTCAGGAACTGTTTCAGCAGCGTCAAAATCCCTTAAGAAAGAACACAGTGTTTAATCACCTTATCTACCATAAGAATTGAATCATCAAGTTAGGGTCTCTTTATTTTAGGCTTACCATACTTCCAAAAATAGTACGTCATTCTCTGGGTCAACTAGGGGTCTGCAAAAAAAGCACCATTGAAATTATCTCAACTACTCTTCACAGACCACTTTCCCTCACACTTTGCTTTAACCCTTTCCTGACTAACGGGACACGCATGTCTCACTGGAGTACTCGAACAAAATTTATCGTCCGTTACAGATGCGATGATCGATAAATAAATAATAAATTCTTATAAATATAAATTCTTAAAAATAATAAATTCATTAATAATAAAAAAATTATTCTGTCACGAAAGGGTTAAGCAATCACGTGTCTCTCAACTCACAATTCGAAGTGTTCCTCCCACACAGGGCTCAGTGTGAACGTTTTCACGGCAGTGTTGTACCTCCTCGTAGGGGCTGATTCGAGGTAAAGGGCGCAGAAAGGATCGCTCTTGCCATTCGAGTCCTTCGACACGAGCTCCTTTGCTTCGATCACTTCAACGTTCAAGTGCATTTCCGGTGGCTGTGTAAATTCGAAAGTAATGACTCCGTGCTTCGTAATTTCAATTATATCGCTGATTTCTTGAGAATCGCGATGGAATTCTTACCTCCATGTTCCTTGTCTCCTCTAGAACCTTCTCGTGCGTCTCGTTGTCCACTTTGAAAGCATTTTGGAGGTGGTTGAGCAAACTTTCCTGTGCACACTCGTTGGAAACGTCGTAGCCGATCTGGTGCTGGGTCATGTAGACTAGGGCAGCATAGAGCTCCTCGATCTGTAGTTAATATAGCAAATTTCAAATAATATTTTGTTAAAAATGTTCGATATTAACTAATATTAAACAGAAACATATTTTCGTGAAATTTTCTACGAAGAATTTATTCAGAAATCGAGAAATAATGTATAATACATATATAAATTTTTGAACAATTTTCGAATTGTGAAAAAGTGAACGAATTTGTCTAATTTGAATATAAGTCTCTTGAAATTTACGTGACAGTGAACGGAAACACATTTTCATCGAATTTCCTTCGGAGAATGAATCCCAGCAAGCGCATGATCTAGTATTAAACGTTCTCCAATATATCAGCAATGTTTTTCTACTGTCACAGCTTCCTTGTTGGACGTCAGTAATTGGATTATAGAGAAACGAAACGCAATCATTTACGTCACGCATAATTGTAACATCTGCTAAGTGTAAGACGCACTGTTAACACAACGAGACTTTAACTGCATGTTGTTCTGCGAAATCGTCGCTCGTGCCGATATTCACCGTTCAAAGTTCGCGCCTGTCTCACAGTCGAACGTTGATAGTTTCTGTTGCTCTTATTCTTATCTCATCACCAATATTGGAACGTTGTATGAGGAGCAAACAATGAGTAAGTTCCGAACCACTGTGCTTAAGTACATTGGGAGAAAAGGAAACTTCACGTTTGGTGCTTGTTTGACAAAGTAAGCCTATCTGAGATTTGTCCGATCAGTTGAAAACAAAATTATATCGTGTAATGTGAAATGTCACGTTCGTCTTGATTAGATATACCAACTTAACAAGAATTTTATGAACTTTCAGTTAGCTCGAAACTCGATTAATTAGCGAACAAAAATAGAATTTCGAATTAAAAATTTCGAAAAATTTGCTAATCCGTGTTTCTAATTTGACATTCGTGTTAATTCGAATTTCTAATCCGACATTTCACGTTAATTCGAATTTCTAATTCGACATTTCATGTTACACGACCTAATATACACACGAATTTCTAATTTAATTCGGAAATTTATCGATTTTCGTGCGAAATGAAAATTGACGAAAAGAAAGTTTACTCGTCAAATTTCCGGCTTCCCGTTTCAAAAATTTCAACTACACAAAAACCACAAAAAACACAGATTTTTGATTCTGTCGTACGCCGAACAGAGACCAACCATAATCGCTGTCGATTCGACTCACCGTCATCGCCTGCAGCAGAGTGTTCGTCCTACGCTCGATCTCCGCTTTGGGCACTCCGCGAAAAGTGTTTCTTCCCCTGTTGAGGGTTGCCACCCCGAGGGGTGGACTGGTGCTCACCATTTTCTCTCGAATTCACAAACACGATCCTCTCATTTCACTATTCTTCCTACTTCACGATCACTTTTTCGCATGCTACACCTACGTTCAATGTCCACGAAAATCCTCGATTCTTTCGAGCTTCTCATGCACCGGCTGTACGAAGAAAACATCCCATTCATTAGATGTACGCGATTCCGAATGTTTCCGCGTAAACGATTTCGAAAGACGATTTAGAGCGCGACGATCACCCACGGAGGAAGAACCACGAAGCTGTCGGCCAAGAACAATACCGTTCTCACTTCCGCTCGCCGACACTTTCGGCTTCGAAATAGAACAAAGGCTCTTATGCTAACGTTTGAAACGATCGAAAAGAATTACGGGAATAATTGACTTCACGTTGGAAGTATCTGAGAAATCGCGAAACCTGCGTTGTCGAATATACTTAGTTGTTGTTCGAAGAACGATCCGGAATCGCCTGACTTCCGAAAGTGCTGCACACGCGATGAAGTACACGAACTGCTTGAAAAGCGAGAAAGCGTGCAGTCGCACTTTGCCTGTCGAGGATGAACTTCTACAGTGACCACGACCTTTCTTATCGGGCTACGCATATTTATTCGGCCGTGTGTATGCATAATCGAAGAACGGAATCTAATCGACCATGAGAGCGATCTCGATAGCGTTTTATCGTGGACATCGCTTGAGAAGTATTTGGATTTGTTATTGATGGGTGTAGTTCTGTTTGAAGAAGCCAAATCCATTAACCGAATGATTGTAGTATTGATAATAGGATATTAGTGATTTTTTTATCTCTGGAGTATTTAGGGAAACAATATTGAAATTTTTGAATTACCGATAAGTGAATATGAAAGATTTTTTATTTTTAGAAAATTTGGGAAAAGAAGGCTGAAATCTTTGTATCACTTTGTAGTACTGATGATAGGATATTAATGATTCTTTTATTTTTAGAATATTTGGGGAAAAATACCGAAATCTTTGTATTACTGATAATTGGATGTGAATGATCTTTCTATTTTTTCAATATTTAAGAAATTGATATGGAACAATTTCCAAGTTCATGTTATCATTAATATATTGTACTAACTGGTGAGCTAGAAAATTACTTTGTTACGAAAGTTATTAAAATACATAGGCTAATTTTGTCACACTTCTCACGATATTGACCTAATTCCGGCACTTAGCGTAACTGAATTCATTCATCCTACTCAATTACCCAGTGAAATGGAGAGATACACTTTCCTGTTTATGGAATAACCTAGAACTACTCTAAACAATGTAGTTCGATAACGAAACTAAATATTACGCAAACTAAAAAAACAAATTTTGTTCTGTTTCTTTATTCCACTTTCTCAGTACTCTATTATGTCATTCCATAAGTTCGTACCGAAAGCAGCAAACATTTTAACGAAAATCCAAGGAAATTCTACAGCAACGACATAATAATCTTACCAAAAAAATCGGAAAAATTATTGAACGAGAATTTTTTTGATCAAATTTAAAGGTTCGTTGGAGACATTGATCTGAATTATAAAATTCGACATAAACTTACGAAGCGAGCTAATAAAAAATTTGTAAAATATGAAAACAAAGAGAAGTCGCTAATTCCATTAAAACTCGAAACTGTTGCATATTCAAGGCTCCACATACCATTGTCATAAAGTCCAATGGAATTTTGACGAGCAATTTAAAAAACGGCCCTGATACACTTAAAATTTACTTTTTCCCGAGACTCTTCGTTGCGCAACCACCAGTTTGTAAATCGTTCGTTCTGATCTTCGTTTACCAGGCAAATTTCTGAGGTTGCTCTTTTTTTAGCGCGTTCCACCCGATCGACCTCTCGAGAAGAACGTCGGGAACGCGACGACGTTCGACCGAAATAGTCGATTCTTCGTTGCTGGGTCTTGGAAAAATGGTTCATGGAAAGAATCCGAGAAAATTTCACTCTCTCTCTCTGAAATCCATCAGCGAACAACTTCTCCGTTCTTTGTGGAAATGGAGAAGCTCGGTGTATATCGGACTCGATTACTTCGCGTGGTCGCCTCCCAATAGGAAGGAGTTTCTTCGAAATTGATCGTATCCACGCGAGATAGACGTAGAAGAAGATAGAAAATCAGTTTGGATCAGCGGGTCACTGGGAACCGCGAAAACTAGGCCATAGTCTTTACCAGACCAACAGCTGCCAAGAGCAATTGACTCTGACAATGAGATTCCATGTATTTGTATAGATTTCGCGGTTTGGCTAACATTGGCCTTATTGGCTTCAGACTTAAGAAAGGGGAATATTTGTCGTGAGTGTGGGACAAGTTAGGACATTGATTATAAGAAAATTTGAGGACATGTGCTGTGCTCGAAATTGGGGTGAATTGTTTATTCATTCGCAGATTATTCGATGCCAAAATTTCGAGAAAAAATTTCGCGATCACTAGGTGAATTTAGAAATTTGTTATCAATTTTATTGAGTATACTGCTCGAAGAAATGTAACTTATTCATATACCGTGTATCAAAAGTATAGTCTTGATTTAGCCTTGCTAATTCTCATATTAAATTTCGATAGCTTTTAGGAATTATCGAGTTCTCTAGTTTAACCCAAAATGTATTATTTCTTGTCTAAGAATATTTCATCTTACTGGTTTCACACTTTCAATTCGGAATATCCCATCATTCCCAGTACAAGAAAAAATGTTGAAACCATTTTCAACCAATACTCAAATCTTTCGTAATGAGTGTTCAACTCCACTCGAGTCAACGACCAAAAATTCTTTCACGAAAGGGTTAATACACTGAATCTTGCGCAGTTCCAAGCACCTACCCATTGATAAACAATCAATTCCTCCGAAGTGGAGAAAACGGAACCAGCAAATCGAGGTGGAAAGGAAGGGCCATTTCCCGTTTAACTCGTTCAAATCGCCGTTCAGTCGTGAATCGGAACAAACACCCGCGACATCGGAGCGAACTCACATTTCACTCGCCCATTTCTCTGGCTCGCTCAGGGCCGCCAATTTAAATATCGGGGACTTGCTACGGATTGGCCGTGCTGTTAACTCGAGGACCAATGGAAAAGGCGAAAACAAACGACGATGAATCTAGACAAAGGGAAACTATGCCGTATCCTGTTTGAGGCGACCCACGGGACAAGTGCAACAATAATGCGTGTACGTGTGCTCGCGCAATTGCGCCCAATGAAAATTGATATACCACGGCAATTAGCTCATTGACCAAGAGGAGCAAGCAGCACGCGTAGATCGACGACGTCAGACGGCGCGGAGCGTCGCGACGTTCACGTCCTTCTGTGTCTAGGCCCAATTTCCCTCTCTGATTATGCAAGTTCACGCAAGCTGGCCAACCCACGCACTCCACTGATCTATTTTGCCGCGGGAACGAATTAATTTGGGAAACGCGAGCTTTTTCCGCGCTCGTCTCGTTGATTGACGCTTCTCGTTGCTACACTGCTTTGAATATTTTCCATACTTGGCGCTCTGATTTTAGGAATTTGAATTTTTGCACCTTGCTACACTGCTTTGAATACTTCGCATACTTAGTGCTCTGATTTTAGGAACTTGAATTTTTGAACCTTGCGTTGTGGTTATGAGGACACCGAATGTGAGAAAACTGTGTTTTCGAGAAATGTAGAATTTGATTTGGAAATTCGTGAGATTTAGACTGTCTGTATTAACAAATTCTTTTTTTTTTTTCATCTTACACTGTAAATTTCTTCTATGGAAAAATCGATGTAATATGAAATAAGTGATAGATTTTTTTTTTAATTTTTGACGTAGACTAGTTTCAGAGTGACTGGCACATATGTATTTAGATAGGATTTCTCAATCTTTATCTCACACAGAATGCTACGTTGATAAACGTTACAGATTTTGGTACTCGATGTAATCCACAGAGATAACTGGCCGCTGTGTTATCTTAATTATCTGAGAACTTACTTACTTATTAAGCGTGCCACTGAGTTTCTCAAATCGCGGTTATTAGACGAGGAAATTGTGAATCATCAGTTTTAATTTTGGGAGAGGAGCAATTTATCAAAGCACACATTTCAAACGTAAATCACCGAGAACAGGATGTTGAATTTACGAGCTTGTAAAAATCTACAGAGAAACGTCTCTTAAAGGTGAGCTTGAAGATCAGGTACTGAAAACTACCAAAAGATCTCTAACTTTGCCATCTTGGAAAATTCAGAGCTCGCACTGTTCCCGTTCACCAAAGTTCCCGAGCCATATTTTTCTCGTTTCACATCGGTGCTTCACAGAAAACGACGATTCTTCGGATGAACTTTCTTATGACGATTCTTCCACGAAGATTTCGATACGGAATGAAACTATGCCGCTGACAGTTTGCCAGTTTTTGAAGATACAGCACAGAAGACGATTGCCCAACCCAGTTTTCACGCTACGTTTGATTTATTTTTATTACTGCGCCGACTTTCCGATGAGCATCTGTCTCTGCGAGCTTCTGCGCCTCAATTACTAACAAATAAGACCCTCAAACGCTCAATTACTACACAATACACGATTCATCCATTCAGTCAGAAATCTTGTTCGCCACACCTCGAACCAACGATTCCCATCAACCCTACGTGCAAGTATGTACATCCAGTCCCGTGATTTTCTATCACTTACCAAAGTCCAAACATCACAAAGTTCACAGTAAGAAAAAAGAAAAAGAAAGGAAGAACGATCTGAATTAGAGTTAAAAAAAAGAACAGTTACTAATCATTTTACGCTACTTTTCCACACACTGACACGATACAAAGTCCACTTCACCGTTTCTTTCATTATTCTCCACTTGGTATTCCGTTTCGATTGCAAAATCACGAAATTTTCGACGAGTTTCTCTTCATTTGAAGTGACACTGTTCGATCAAGGGACACTAAGGGTTTCGATCGTTCCACGACGGAAGGACGCGGACAGGACAACCGCGAGGACGCCCCGAAGATGAGATAGGAACCAGTCGAAGACGAGCAACACACTGCCAGGAATAGACGAACCGACAGATCAGAGTCGTCGTACGTCGACGAATCAACTGGCGTCGCTCTCTGTCTACGCTGGCAGAGTCGCTTTTCAAATTGAGCTTAAAGGCTCGATTGAGCTTGGAGGATAACACCCTGCGGCGTGTATCAATACTGTCCTCGCATCGGTGACATAATAGACGCATTCACGTGCAACGCTCTTTCTTCCCCCTTTCTTTCTTTGCTGCGATTCGGGGAATTAAGATCGCTTATCTAATGAACAGATTAAACGTGGGATTGCTTCGTCTGATACCTGAGAACGATCAATTTTGTGACGTGTGACGTGATCGTAGAGAGTTTGCTGTCTCGTTTCTTCGTTTTTCTCTTTGCTTTGGAAAATTTTATCAGATGTGTATTTCTGGAGGATTATGCGAGAAGTTTTAATTCAAGTTCGTTGATATCGTGATCAGATTGTGAAGAAGTTTCGTGAAATGTGAACTTGATAGTCAGTTCTAAGATTTGATGTCCTCGCGAATGATGAATTCAGTTAATGAAGAAACGCAATTAAGCGAATGTATTTTTATCAAACTTGATGATTACAATATTTAATATAAGCGAAGTCTGTGAAAGAAATAAGACAGACTGTTCTTTCATAACTAAAATGCTTATATCTTATTTATGAAATTTTCTGCGTAAACTAGTATCGCAAAACATATTCTACTTTTCTTTTATTGGCTTTTATTGCTACTCACGTAACTCCTGAGGAGCTCGAGGGTGAACGCTGCGCCATGTTCCTCCGGGAGCATTATTTTCGTCACGAGGAAATCGAGATACAGTCAAGGGAGTACTATTGTTCGAGGGATCTGAATTCACTACATTTTCGAGGGGTGAAAATGTTGTTCAAGTGGAGACTTGTGTCTTCGACGAACATTCGATTGGAACTGCAACCACTGCGGAATCGATATCGTTTTGTTATCATGCAATGCATCCTATTGTGGCCGTACCTCTTCAGCTTCACCACCAGAGGGACTTGCTCTGCTCGCAAGTCCTTGCTCATGCTCCTTTTCATGCAAATGCAACCTCTGACCTAAGCCTAACTGTCCTTCGTACCTAAAGCATGGGTCCAGTAGGAGACTCAGGATGAAACACTTCTCTTTTTCCATTTCCTTCTCCATTTATCCTCACTTTCTACGTTCTCCTAACTGTTCCTCATGTCTAAAGCGCAGATCTGCTAGGAGACTCAGGATGAAACACACTTCCCCTTCTCTATTTTGTTTTCCACCTATACTCTCTCACCACCTGTCACCTAACCTAACCAAATCACTACAACTGGTGACTCTAGATGAGAAAAACAACATGCATCAACAAGAAAAATATAATATAGAGCGCCATCAACTAGACAGCAAGAGCAACGAGCAGCATCGTCAATAAGGTTGCATAGCTATAGTCAGTGGAAGCGATAGTGAGGTGACAATATCAGTCAGGCGTCAAAAATGACAAAATACACGTAATCAGAGCTCTAAAACAATAATTTGAGGGGGATAGGGAGCTGGAGCCTCGCTCAGGGCCATTCGCTGTAAACTCGGAATTACTTCCTCCATTGCAGTGTATTTAAAAAATTTGACTTGAATTACTATTGAGCAAGAGGCGATGGAGATTTAACCCTTTGAGTGTTTAGTCCGTACGTCAACCCGGAGTACGTGAAATTTACTTTGCAAGAGGTTCAGAGTCCGTTCAAATTATTCAAGATTAAATAAGAAAACATCAAAACATATTTCCTTATTATTCACAAGTAATTTAATTCATAAAAAAAGTTTCCACCTTTTTATCACATTTTAGTGAGCACTTAAAGGGTTAGGTTAGGTTGCATGTTAAATGAAAGGTTGTAAGTAGAAATTTTAGATATCAATTGACAAATGACAGTCGATCAATGCTGCTACTTAATATTTTTTTCGACCTCGTTATATCGCTTCCACCAACTATACATTCCTTCGCTAGGATGTGCAACCTCTCTTCCTAGAGTAGCCATGCAACTAGAACGTCAACTTTAGCTGATCGCAGTAGCTATTCCGTGAAACTTTCAGATAAATAAAGAATGAAACAATGTCCTGGAATCATACTTGAACAAACGGAGGTAAAAATTGTTGGAAAATTAAAAACAGAAGAATTTGAAGTTCGAAAATGCACGAAAGAAACTGTGACGATTTATTCGTAGGAAATCAATTGCAAATGAATCTCGTTAGGCTACAACAGTGTCACTATCTTTAATCGTACTTCCGAGACACTTTCCCACGCTTTTTCCTCATCTGTTTCCCATAACCTCTGCGCAGAGTGTTACATAAAACAAGTATTCATACAAATACTATCTGAACAGACTGCTCCTTATCCCTGCTGACGTAGAAAACGCTATCAAAGTATTTCAAGCTGTTCGATGACGCGTTAAACGATCCATTCGTAGAGATCATCGGTATTTTCGAGTTGTTCGATGGACCGGCACCTCTCGAAATTGCGTGAGTCCAAGAAAAGAAGCACTCGAAGGTGTAACGGGTTCCTCAGAGTTCGCCATTTGAGTTGAGGGACGCTGGAGCCGGTAAACGGGGAATTTTACGATCGGTTTGAGGGTGAAATGTATACACTGTGGTTAGGAGTGCTCTCGGAGGTTTTCGACACTGGGTAAATTCTTTTTGACGAGGAT
Organism: Habropoda laboriosa; assembly: GCF_001263275.1. Lineage (NCBI taxonomy): Eukaryota > Metazoa > Arthropoda > Insecta > Hymenoptera > Apidae > Habropoda > Habropoda laboriosa. The sequence goes on from NW_017100261.1 coordinate 9,472,483, forward strand.
GAAAGAGCTCTGAGCTTGATTAACCCTTTAACGCTCGTGCACGTGTCTCGCACAATTTTATTGAACTATTTTCCTTCACTTTCCATATTTCTTCATCCCTTCTATTATGACAAAAACGTGTAATTTAATAATGAGAAACTTGGTTTTGTACGTCCAGGAAATAATTTGGAAAAAAATAAAGCTGATAATTTTTGTCACATCAAATTGAGGAAAATGTGAGCGTTAAGGGGTTAAACGATCACAATTCGAATTGAGGTGGAAGACTCGTATAACTCGCTAAAAATAAGGTGATTTTTGTGAATTCATTCTTAAGAAACTATGGAATAGATCTTTTTGAAACTTTTAGGATATTTCATTGAACATCTAAAAAAGTTTTAATATTTTCTAATACAGTAACTAATATTTTTCTCTAAATTATAATAACAATAATAATATCAATTTGTTTCTTTACTGATATATTGATAAAGGAAACCAAATTTCTTTGAAATTCACTCTCTGTTTCTATTCACTCTCGAGATTAGAAAACCAAAGTTAAACTGTAGAAAGTAGCACAACTGGTATTAATTTAAAAAAAATAATCCAGCGATTTTAAACGAGTTTAAGTAATTTCAAAAAAGGAGAAGGATATTTTACTCACGTTCCAGCCCATAGACTCAGCCAAGAAATTCGCGGTGTACTCGTTTTCATCTCTATCGCTATCAGTCTCCAAAAGTGCATCGACAGGCTCCTCAATGCTTCCCTCCAAGCTTAGCTTGTCTTCTTCTTCCTCTTCCGCTTTCTCATCCTCGTCTTTTTTCTTTGGAAGTGGTCCTTCGGCCAATTCCTGTGCTCGAACCTTCTCAGCCAGTAACGTGCCGAAATTTTCGAAGAAACCTCCATCGGACTCCTGTATTCTGTAAATAAAAATTTGAAAAAAGACCGAACTTTAAAGAGCCACTCTGAAAATTATGAAAATTCTATTTTTAAGACGGGTAGAAGAACGCAGAAATTTTTAATTGCTTCAACAAATGATTATGATATTTGTGTTAATGTTTTTTTTTTTTTTACAAGAAGCCAGTGATAAACGAAGAAAGCAAATGCTGAGCTGTGTTTGTAAAATAAATTTCTTATCATTGAGGTATACGTGACCTGTGTTTTTCTCAGCTCTGACCAATTTCGCTAATGGCGCTAAAAAGCGAGCTAATCAAAACCGTCGACTGGATTATCGTCCATTTTCACGGGCGACTCTGCAGTGCTAGCAACTATTACGTAGTTCTTTTGCATTATTACGTTCTTCAGATGCAATAAAAAAGTAAATCTTTTATTATTTCGTTCATAATTATGGTACTCTTTTCCATTGGTGCGATAATTGACACGTTTATAAGCATCATTTGATAAACAACAATGGCACTACTTTTGGATTAAAGTGAAATTGCTATTGCACTAAAGCTGTAAGCTTCATAACAAAGTATTACAGAAAGTATTCGAAAGCAACTATTTTGCATTCTACTATAACACAGAACTTGTGGACCATTTTCCAGAGCTGGACATCATTGAAGTTAATTACAATTGAATTCGTTCATTCTACAAGTGCAAAAATTAAACTTCTTCAATAATATTTTCATTTCAATTTTAACCTGTTAATTGGGTAAATTTCTTGTTCAAATATTGAATGTCACAATCGGTAGAAATTTTGGTCAATTATTTCGTTTCGTCCTTTTAAATTATTGTCAACGAGTACTTGCCTATCGAACTCAAATTTCGAATGTTAATAATAAGCAACGAGTTTAACAATAACAAAATAGATTACTTATTCACACTCCTGTTAAAAATGCAGTATTAAAAATAATATTAATCCTTCAATAAATACGCTATTGCGTCCTAAATATTGGTCACTCGAACGACGAATTAATTCATTTTCCTCGGCTAACAAGACGAATGAATTTACCATTAAAAAATAATATTTTTTTAATTATTCATTTTCTGTAGTTAACAGGCTGAATGAATTTACCATTAAAGAATAATACTTTCTTACTTATTCATTTTCTTCAGTTAACAAGCTGAACGAGATTACCCTTATAGGACAATATCTACATTTTCACTTGCTCATTTTCCTCAGTTAACAGGTTGAACGAGTTTACCATTAAGAAACACTACTTTTTCACTTTCGATCACGCAGCGCCTTTTCGTATCAAGCGAAAAATACTTGATCCCGTGAATAATTTAAACACAATTAATTGCTATGCGTCGAAGGAGTAAGTGCCCAGCTCTGCCGTGTTGTACTCTCGCGTGGTCTCACTTATACGCAACCAAGAACACGCTTCACCTTTTATGAATGAAGTTGAACGCTGCGAATTTCCAATAGAATCTCGCAGTGGTCACCGGCTTCGTTTCAGGATTTTGCCACATTCGAGCCGCGGCGATCACGTAGTAAGGATGCTGTTCGTCCAACTTTTCGAAGTGCGCCATTTTCCCTCTCTCCTTCCTTTCGGCAAAACACACAGACATCTCCGTTTCACACTTGCTTCACGATGCCAATTAACAAGAGACAATCGCGACAAAGAGGACGATTCACGAAACAAAGATGATTGTTTGCCAAGATTTCTGCAATTTCAACTAGAAACGAGCGAAGAATCGATTCGATTCGCGCATACTGATCAGTCTGCGTTCATGGAAGTAGCCATTTTAAGCTCCTATCTGAGAATTCACTGTAGTTTTTAAGTAATAATCTTCTCAACTTTGGTCTTTTAATGGCTTTTCCTCCTCTAGAGAATTATCTAACAATGTCAATGGGAATTATCACGTTTGAAGTATGGGAGAACCAGATTTGAAGTACGTCGATTTGTTTTGGTCTGACAGTAATTTCACAATAATTAACTTCCAATGGAGTAGTAAATGAGAATTATTTTTACACTGTTTCTGTAATTTTACGAAAGTGCTCACTTCACTGTTAACACTTTCATTGTCAAGCACGATTTACTAGCAGGTGAACGCGGCGCCGATGAAAAACATGTCGGTCGAGGCATGTCTGACAACGAACTGCTAGAGGACATCAGGGGAACGATAGTATAATAGAAGGAAGTAGAAGGCAGCAGGATGAGTGCAAGATCCACGCAAACACCCATTGAAATTTTCCCACAATTTCAGTGCGTCATTATCAAGATCATACTTCGTTATATATTATTCAAAAGTGTTTCATTTGTAGCTCAAGGTTTCGACTTAATTGACAGTGAACCATAAGACATGATACGTTCAATTTTTAATATTGCTTGCAATAATTTCTGATTTACCTTTATATGCTTCGTTATATTATTCAAAAGTGTTTCATTTGTAGCTCAAGGTTTGGACTTAATTGACAGTGAACCATGAAGCTTGACGCATTCAATTGTTAATATTGTTTAGAATAATTTCTTATTTTTCGTTTCATTCGAACAATTTAAATTTTCCCACAATTTCAGTGTGTCAGGTGACAAGATCATGCTTACATTATTATTCACGAATGTTTCATTTGTTGCTCAGGATTTGGACTTAATTGACAGTGAACCATGAAACATGATGCATTCAATTTTTGATATTGCTTGCAATGTTTTCTGATTTTTTGTTTCGTTTAAATAATTCGAAATTGTTCAACCTTCGATATTTCCAGGATTGAAAATTGCAGAATATAGGAAAATAGTTAGCAGTAGTGCGATCAAATAGGTAATTTGTATTCTTCGAGATAATAAAGAAGTACAGGGATCAATCATTTTAATTATTATCACTGTACTGGCTTATTATTTCGTCACAATACGGTGATTCGGGACAATGAAAATTCCTGCATGCCCCACTATTGATAACTTCTCAATTGTGTTCAATTGAACACACTCAGCTCTTCTCGTGTACTATTAATACCAGCTGAAATTCCCCGTTTATCAGTTTCCCTGAACAAATTTACAGAAGTTGCCTGCACGATTGATAATCTACTGGAAAGTATGCCTGTGACTCACATGATCCGCGACACTCGTGATTCAGTAAAAACCATAATAAATGCACGTACGGAAACCGAAGAGTGTTTAGATTCGTGGAAATTCTGTTTCCTTATCCAAGGGTTTCCTTTGTTTCAATTTCAAGTCACTGAAACAATTGACTTTTTTGTTTCGATTTCGAGTAATTCAAACAGTTGACTTTTTGTTTCGATTTCGAGTGAAAAAAGGTCCCCTTTGTTTCACTTTCGAACGACTGAAAAACCCTTTTGTTCCCATTTCGAGTGATTTTTCACTGTACTCAACTTGAAACAATTGACTTGAATTTTTCTTAACTTTTGTTTCTCTGTCGAATCGGTGAAATTTTTCTTTAACGCGATAACGACATTGAAATTTTCAATTTAATAAAAATAAGGAACATTAATGGTCACCGATTTAGAAAATTTGTTTCCGAAGGACTGTTTTCATTTATTTTAAGCTTTCACGCCGTATGCAAACAAAAGCAACCGGTTTTTACGTCATTTCTTTGTTTCTTTATTTTCGAG
>NW_017100261.1:9477051-9480515 GCF_001263275.1 Habropoda laboriosa
TTTCGAGCCGATACAATACATCGTTCCTCCAAACTGGCCTCCTTTATTTTTAACCCGTTCAACGAGTTGTGATTCACCGTGTCGCATTCCCCTTCCTGTTCTTATTTTTATAGTTCCGTGCACGTATATCGAGCGTCGATTACTATTTATAACCGGTACATTATTTATTTTTTAGGTAGATTTAGTAAAAAAATAATGAAAATTGTTGAACATTGAGGTATTTTTAAAAGTCTTCAAATTAAAATTTTAAACGAGACAGGTTCCACTTAAAATAATTATACACTTCGACAAATAATATTTTTCTGGAATTAGGTATATTAGGTACGCGCCTTAACGATCTGGTTACATCACCGAAACAACTTGTATATTTAACAAAAAACGCGTAGTAGAAACATAATAGTGGGAGTATATAGTAATTTATTACGATACGCATCAACCGCAAGCATATAATCACGTTAGATTGTAGTTCTTTTGTTTTCAATGTAACGGATATGGAAAATTTCAGTATGAAATTCAAAGCGCTGATTTTGAATCGATGCACTCGATTACAGCATCCAGTGCAAAATGAATACGACTGAAATATTGATTGGTTAACAATGCTAGTCCTATTTAAAAATAGAATATTAAATATTTTAAGATTTGTAAAAGTGATATCGACAGAATAAATCACTATCGAGTTAAAACATTGAAGATTATAAGATTAGTGACACGAGCAATCTTATTTGGACATTAAAATATCACTCCATCTGAGACTACAGTGTCTTGCGAGCAAGAAGCACAAGGTTCTCCGTGATGCAAGACACGAACGGCCTTCACTGCTCTCTATCGTTTCAAAACTTGAACCGACTTAATCCGCCTAGTGTTAATCTCCACACTGGACTGTTTATGCGTTCTCACGTGCCCACACGGACGTCTCAATCTATCAATACCCGTGAAAACAACAAACGAACTTTGCACTATGCCAAAAAAACAAACAAAATGCACAGAATGAATCCGACATCAGAAATATGCACACAACTAATTGTTATCCGAAAAGCTTCTTCTATCCGAAATTAGATCAAAAATTTATCAATAAATTGTGAAGAATTATGAGAAATATTTTTAAAGAAATTTCTGTGATATTATAAGAAGCCTTTCAGGTCTCAGAATTTCGAAATTGGAACCTATGTATTTTCATAAATAATCTAGGAGTTTCTTGATTCATGAATCAGAAACGCTTGTACGATTTATACAAGACGCGCCGCAATATGTGGACATAATTTCAGTGGTGGATTCAGAATAATAAATGATAAATAATGAAAGAAGTTCATGTGAATTTGTATCCAATCTAACCTTATTCCCAAGTTACAGCCTGTCCTGTATTCCGGTGAATCTTTTCACAAACTGATCTCTGCATTCAACTCTTTACACGTAACGTTTGATATCTCGTTGATTATGGAACCACAGTTGGACACCTCAGTCACCGGACTTAAATCCTCTGGACTGAGACGTTCGTTTACAACATATCAGTAAATAAGCTTTTTTTAGTATTTATGTGTGCTGAATCCACCACTGAGATTATGTCCACACATTAAGGCACGGCCTGTATAACTAAATATATTCGTCAATATTTTTCTGTGCTCCTTCATTTTAATTTGCATTCTACAACTAAGAAAATGTTTCAGTATAAAACTTTTCAATTTCTCTTATAATTTCTCGAAAGACACAATCTACTGAAAATAAACTCAATTCGCAATAATTGATCGTGTTAATTTACTGAAAAAATAATAGCAATATGCGACAGATTTTTCAATTGTAAGAAAATGCTTCGCTAGAAAAATTTTAGATTTCTCTCATAATTTCTTGAAAGGCATAATTACGTATTGCGTAACTCAATTCACAACAATTGATCGCATTAATTTTCTAACGAAGAAATAGAAATTTGCGACATTTACAAGAACATTTTTCATCAGATCTCGAGTGCTAGATTCTTTATTGCTTCCAACCTACTTTAAAATGCAAATTCACGACCAGAGCCGGTACATTCACCTACGCGCTGATGACCTAACTCTTCTCTGGGTTTCCTTATTGGCGTCTACGTAAAACAGGAATTCCCGCTAAGTTTGCGGCGATGTCTGTGCCGGCATTTACTTATCGCTGACCCATGGGAGGAGGATTCGTCTTGCTCGACGAATTCTGCTTACATTAGCAAACACGCGATTACACTGATAACCGTGAATAATCGTCTTAATTTAGACTCTCGTTACGGACGTATCGCGATTCGTAATTGGTAAATCGTATATTACTCCTTTTTGTTCCTTAATCGCGAACGAACGATCGTGAGAAATGATTTCGCTGAAAATAAATAAGTTAAGCGGTATTTATAGACATTGGGATTTATGCAAGATCTTATTAAGTTGTTCTTTAACCCTTTCATTACTATTGGCGCCTATAGGCGTTTCGAAAATTTTTTCGCATTACAGTATATTCTCCACGAGTGTCAGACCGCAAGGAAGCTAAACCTGACACTTGTAGAATCAGGGACTACGTTTTCGAGCCTCGCGCCCGCCTTTGTAGTTTGCCGAACGTAGACAAGGACAGCGAATAAAAGATAAGCATGAAACGTGAGTCCTGGCAACCAAGCGATTTAAATATCAACTTTCTTAATTTTACGTTTTTTTATCCCGAAATTTTTCTTAACATATTCATGAGATTTTTCTGATGAAAATGACATAAAACACGACATTATTTGAACAACATTTACTTATTAACACGTTCACTGTCACGCCAGATTTACAGGTTGCTGTGGGGGGGCCAAAATTCTCGTACATATTCCGAAAACCGATTTTTAATTGCGAAACACTACTGAGACGGTTTAATTTGGGGCAGCCAGCTCATATTTGAGCTGGCAATACACAACACAACTAACTACTAAACCAAATCACCAGAAAAAAAAACCATTTTTGTAACTCACTGTTCGTTTATTAAACAGCTGAGCTCTGCAACGTGGATTTGACTGCATTTTCTCCTTCCTTCCTTCCTTCCTCCCAGTTCGGATCGATTTTGCAAGACTCACAAACTCACAAACTCACAAAGTGTGAGTCACTGTGGAATGGACGACGCGAAAAGTACTTCGAAACGCGATTTATTTCAATCTTATTCAGAAAGGGAGAAACCGCGACTGTATATTAATTTCAATATTATTATTGATCTAAACTTTCGTAGAACGGAGTGAAAAATTGAAAGAATCAAAAGAAAAAACGCGAATTCATATCTTTCTCGATTCTAGAATATAAGAAAATTTGAATAAAATACGCGACGAGAATTGGGGAGAAGCATAAGTTAAACGCGTAAAAATATTCAATAATAAACGAACTAAGGATGAAGCTATTATTTCAATACACGATGCACTGACTCTAGTATTTACTAAAATTCAAAAATTCTCGTATAAATTCCGAAAATAGATTATTAATTACGGTAAACTA
>NW_017100262.1:0-280 GCF_001263275.1 Habropoda laboriosa
ATTTCATAATATATCGCTTTGGATGAATTACAAAAACAAATTGCTAAAAAGTTACATTAAATATCGGTCGCATGTAGAGGGAGAGCCACCGTTTGGTTGCCAATTGTTTATCACATAGAGTCGGCCTACCTCCACGTGAGAAAACAAAAAAAAATGTAGGGTCGATACCACAACTGTCAGTAAAATGTATGATCGATAGCAGCAGAAAAGCAGCTAAACAATTAGAATTAAATGTAACGATAGAAATTATTGCAATAATGCAAAAATGCAATTGAAAAAT
>NW_017100262.1:2813-19901 GCF_001263275.1 Habropoda laboriosa
TACTAGTGGAATCGACCCTACATTTTACTGACACTTGTCGAATCGACCCTACATTTTTTTTTTTTTTTCTGAAATTATTGTGTTAAATAAGTTTTTTTAACACGAATTAGGAATTTATTCAACGTTTGCTTGTTAGAATACCATGAAATAAATGATATTATACGTTTCCTATATTTACCCTAAATTTATCGTTCTATTTACATGTCATAACAATTATAACTACACGTTATGCTGCGTCCGTTTGATTTTCTGTGCAGTTCAACCTAATTTACTTAAATTTACGTTGCGAGACAGTATAATATTTACAATTCTGCCTGAATTTTTGAAATTCAGAAAAACACAGGTAAACTTCTATTGCATTTAAACGATATTCTCCACCAAACTGGACAAAATTTCTTAGCACTTTGTTTTTGTAATTCATCCAAAGCGATATATTATGAAATTAAATTAAACATTCAACAAGTATTAACATTAGATTGTTTCCTCGATATGGCCATGGTGGTCATCAGTGACTGGTGTGCCTATGGTGGTCAAATGGAGTGCCTCAAATGTTTAGAATAATTAAAATAAAATAAATGTTGTCAACTAAAAATTTTGAACGTCATAGCTAGCTAGACATTATTTTCAATTGAAAAAAAAAAATTATAAAGCATAATACTATAATCCAATGCTTAAAATGTTTTTCTTGTGGCCGCCTGACAGCAACCTGTAAATCTGGCGTGACAGTGAATGCGTTAATAAGTAAATGTTGTTGAAATTATGTCGTGTTTTATGTCATTTTCATTAGAAAAATCTCATCAATATGTTAAGAAAAATTTCGGGATAAACAAACGTAAAATTTAAAAAGTTGGTACTTAAATCACTTGGTTGCCTGGACTCACGTTTCATCCTTATCTTTTATTCGCTGTTCTTGTCTACGTTTGGGAAACTACAAAGGCGGGCGCGAGGCTCGAAAACGTAGTCCCTGACTCTACGAGTGTCATATTTAGCTTCCTTGCGGTCTGACACTTGTGGAGAATATACTGTAGTTGGTAGGGCCTACACTGGCCTTATCGTACCTGATCGTATCGTATCGTATCGTAGCGTATTCGGACCGTAGCGTATCGTAGTTACTTCCAGACTGATCTCGCGTGCCGCGGGCACGTGCTTTTATCGTCGCACAGTCCAGTTACGTTAGAATATTCTCGGAGCTAATGCTCACATAGACGCACGCACACTCATGCCTGCCGGCACGTGCCGATCAGCCGGTAAATACACCGAGAAGGTTCGATTGTCCGTGTTCGCGATTCCTTTTATCATGCCTGCTTCCCACAATTATGAAAAACTCTAACAACATCAATAGAGACACAGGTTACCAACTTAATCCTATCTGGAGCACCCTCCTCCCGTTTTTTAATTGATCGATCAATTAAATATCGATTGGTCAAAATCACCGATCCGGAAAATGAACACAGGTACTTAAAGGAGTGAACACCCAGACGCACACTATTGTCGGTACGTCTCCAGACCCTGATGAAGCTAGCTGCAACGCCGGCGAAACGTCGGAATGCAAATTCTTTACACTCGTATCAATCCGGGCCGCGAAAGTCTCAAAACCCTAAATGTACATCGTTGAACAATTACTTTGGTTAATTGAAAAAGGAAGAACAGGTTAGGGTGGAAGTAGATATTTATAAATATTTCACTCGAAAATAAAAAATAAAGAGAAACCTACTTAAAGCGTACCAAATTGTACAATAAACTGTGAACCTAGACATTAAGTCGCTGATAACCCATAAATGCGGTTAATGCGACTTTAAATAACCAATTAAAAGAAAGAGAAAAAAGAGAATAAATTGTAAATATTTCACTCAATCGAATAGAAAAAATACACAAGTGGATGCTGAATGAATTTCCTGAACACAGAGCACGTTTAACTGCTAAAACTCGATTTGCCAATCGATCGAGCGAGAAACAGAAGAGTATCTCGACGTTCCTCTGCTTCTAACCTCACGTAAATCGTGCAAACCAAATCTAATTAACGTTAACAAACGCAGAAAACCACCAGTACTCAGAGACACAAGAGAAATTCCATTTCTCCAGCAATTCTCACATGCAAGGAATTTATTGTACGCGGAGAGAAAATCGAGGCTGACAGCCTGTACTCAAGAATGAGTTCCCCGACAGACGACTTAACATGTCGCCGGCTGTCTGGCACCTCCTGATCCTCTGGGTAATAAAAAACGAGAGAGAACGAAGCCACGGAAAATAGACGAGCGAGATTTCCTTTCGAAATCTCCGTTATTCACCCAACGATCGATCTGTGCAGATGACACTCGTCTCTTATCCCAGAATGAGCACGACGACGCGTTCACCGTACGTGTCGGAATTCGACTACGTTCCACGGTTCCATCCCTCCAGAAATCCCGACTGCGCCTCTCGATTCCTCCGCGACAGACGATTCCACGAAGATCTCGCCGGCTGGGATCGACCGTCGATCGAGATCAGAGCTGTGCTCTCCGGATGCTCCAGATTCGAGGAGAAGTAAACGAACTTTTCTTCGAATTGGAGTGATTAAGAGACAAGAAATTTCCTTGTTGTTTGTAGAACGATCGGGGAGGATTTTCACGTTCGTCGGAAACGTAGATACGAGGATCTTAACAGGATAAGTAACTGCACGAGGAAGATCGTTATCAGCATGAGGTTCAATAATATCGGCAAGGTACTCCGTTCGATTTTGAATGACGAATTATTTAACCTGAGGGAATTCTTACTGTTAGACTGAAATTCAAGAGAAATTCGTGGTGATAGATCACGTGCTAGATCCTTCAACCAAGAGGAAAATTGCTTTGCAAAGTCCATATGTGATTAAAGTTCGTCAGGAGCCTATACTGCAGATGTACGGTTTAAAATTCCAAAGTGTGAGTATAACGACAGAGGATAAGCCTGATTTTCGAAAATTTCTTTAAAATAGTATTTGTATTTTATGGTTGATCAACTGTTGGTGATTCTGCTGGTGATTTACCACGCTAGATACAGAAATTCGCGAATATTTGATCGGACTTCGATAAACTAGACTCTTACCAACGTCTGATAGAGACTTTTACCTATCGTTGGTCGAGCTACCAGCAGAGTAACTGGCCAGAACTCGCGCGCAATCTTATTGATCGCGAAACTTTGAACAAGGTTGTTAACGCAGAGGCGAAGGAAGAGGTGATCAACAACCGGAACCGGAATTTCGAGGGATGTTTCGCTGACTCTGACAAACCTACTTGCGGTCAGAGTTTCGTTCGCGGAGAACCAGTTCCCTTCAGTCAGGTAAAGAGAAAAGGAAGAAAATCCTTCCTCCGTCGTTCTGAATTATTCCAAAGTCTCAGTTTACCATGGAACTCGACGAATTCGAGAAAGATCTGAGCTTCGCGAGTGAACGTTCGAGGAATTTGAAAGATGGTGAAACGTTCACAGGGGTTCTGTTGTTCCTGCGATTCGGGGGCAAACGGTGGACAGCGGAACGAAAGTTCCAGAGCCAAGTCAAACTACAAGGCCGCCACAAACAGCCCTGGCAACAGGTTACAGACTGGCGACGTGAGTTCAGATGACAACTCGATGGCACGACGCCAGCCTGAAGGAAACGAGATTCAATCGGAGAAGAAACCAAACGTGTCGCACGTGAATTTAACTTGCGATCGAACGATTAGGACTGATATCTCTCTGTTCGAGTCTGTTCGCGACGGAAATCGGCAGAGCAAACTGAGCAACGAAATTTCGTCGAAGGAGACGTGTCTAGAGAAGGAGAAAGAGAACCGAGAGAAATCCCAAGAGTCTGGAAACAGCGTATCTTCGAATTTTGTGAAAATGAACGTGATCAATAGGGAGAAATATGGGAAAAAGCAAACCGATCGTTGGTGGACGTCGAGCTCGTCTTTGTCGCCGGAAGTGGCGGCTGGAAGGACGCCAAGCGGCGATGAAACGGCATCGAACGTCGACGTTGGACAGGACAGAGCTTCCGTGAGAAAAACCGGATGTCTGTTGGCTGTTGAGAGGATACGAAATCCCGCAAATGAACCGAATTCAAAGAACGCCGGATCCGTCGCGAAGAATGAAATTTGTGTGAAAAAGATTGGGAGAAATCGGTGCGGGATCGCGCCGAATGGAAGAATAGGAAGTAATCGCGGATTCCACTCGATCGACTCGATAGCGGATGTGAAAAAAGTGTGTAGAGTGTCGGCGGACCGCGGGATTCGCTGGAAAAATCAATTGTCTCGTTCGGAGGATCCGTTTCGTTCGACGAAGCACGAATACGGGGGGAAATTAACGGAGGAGAGACGCAGGAAGAAGGTTAGCAACGGAAACGACGTGAAAGGGACGAGAAGAAGAGAGCACGGCGAACGTTGGCCTGAATCTTTGCATGGTAATAAAGGTGCGCCGCCTGTGAAGTCGGCCAAGAAGAGGGACAAAGTGTTTCTCGTTCCTGTGACAATCGATTCACAGGCGATTCGACCTCCTATGCATTTAAACGAGCCTCTAAAAAATTCGTCGACAGGTGTATCGAATGGCAATAGGTCTCCGTTCGGGCGCACGGGAAGCTCCGTGGGTAATTTAAACGGAGTAATGGAAAATACATCACAGTCGGGGGAGATTATAGGAGGGACTTTTAACGAGAAACACGGGGCAGACGTACCGTCGAGGGGATACGCCGAGTCTAACGGTAACGAGCAGGGCAAAAGTTCACGTGCAGCTACTTTAAACGAGGCGAGGAGGAAGAAGGGATTCCGCGGAGGTACGTCGAGAAAGAACGATCTTTCGGCGAATAGAGAAATGATAAAAAATTACACGCCACAGAAGAGGACCTTGAAAGATGTATCTTATAGGAAGAGGGAACAAAGAGGGGGTGAGAGACGGAAGAGACACGGAGTTGTTGCTTGTCACGGTGGCAGCAAGAAGAATTTCAGACGAACGCGAAGACATCTTAGACGGAGGAAAAACTCGTTATCGCGACGCAGATCGAGAAGATTCGACAGGAAACACGGCGGAGGACGAGGAAAGAGGAGCAAGAAGCTTGGGGAGGACAAAGGACCGAATCAGAATCCCGGTCACGATGTGCAAGTGTACATAGACAATTCTAAGACCCTGGGGGAACGCATGAGCGAGAAATCAAGGTCGAGCAAATTGGCGCACGGTGAAAATGCAGAAACGGGGAAGGGTGGGAGGGTGGATGGGAAGGACGGCGATTCGATTTGGAGGAACGAGGCCAATCGACAGGACAACGTGGATAAACAGATCGAGGAGAAGTTCAGTCGCATAAGCGACGCTCTGAAAGAGGACACGATCGGCTCGAAGGCGATTATGGACGACAAGAGAATGGATACGGCGGATGTTAATCCGGTGAATGAGAAGGAGGAGAGTTCGAACGACGTTGCAGAAGTTCAAAATAAACTTGAGCAATTGGATACCGCGCCTTCGTATCGGAGAGGCGAGGAGAATCGAAAGGCGAATGGAAACGAAGTTACAGCAGCTATTAAGATTAACGAGAACATCGATGACGTCGATGGAAAGCTCCCTTCTTATCAGGCGGGCGTATTGGACGTGAATCAAGGTGGTTATACGAATTCTCGAGACGAAGGAAAGTACGAACAGGTGCTTTCAAATTCTCGAGAAAACAAACCGTTCGATCTTGGCGAATTACTCGACGAATACAAAACTTCGACGTCCAGTTACGACCTGGTGATCTCGCCAACAATGGGATCGTTCGAGAACAAGGAGGAAAATCAAGTAACGTCGAACATCTTCACACCGGAGAACATCGATAAAATGCAATTCTCCGCGCAGTCTACCACAGATGTTGGACAGTTAACGCGAGCAGTGATCGTCGTAGACTTCTTCAAGATCGCTACTGACTCACTCACGACGTTCACAGACGCTCCAGAATCTACCGGTACTCAGCCCAAACTGACGGACAGGCTAGGTGGTCTAAAAAAAAACATAGAGCAGGCGTTTATGCAGCTGAAGCCAGTTTCGAGGACCACAGGGATCACGGAGAGTACCACGATGATGCTGATGGAGCTTACGACAAAGAACTCTACTACAGAGGCGACGACGAGCGCCGAGACGACGAAAATCACGGGCCAGGGTTTCCGAGTTTCGATCAGACCGACGGAGAGCGCGACGCAAGCCTCTGGTGGCGGCGCGGAGATCCATCACGAGGTGATAATTGACGGACTGACGTTCCCCGACGAGACACCGAAATCTATACCCCAAACCAGATCATTTCTCAGCCCGAATTCGATCTCAGGGAACTCGAGAACGTCCAAAGTGAAGCGAAAGTCTCGGATGAGCGATAGAAGGAGGAAGAAGAGGCGCACGACACCTTCGATGATTAAAAAGCAAGACTCGAAGCTTCTCGGGAGCCTGCGCAGAGGTGTTCCAGGAGATTACGAAGGGAGGAAGCGTTCGACGCGGTCGGATTCCGCGATCAAGTTTTCATTGGAAGCGGGGAACGTGAACGTGGTGAAGCAGAGGGTCGGCGAAGGCTGCAGTTTCTCTCGTGAGCAGAGCAACTACCTCCAACTGCGAGTAGACGATCCGAAGGAAGCTGAGGAGAGCGCAGCGGATAAATCTGCTCTGAGAAAGTACGAACGACTCCGGCTAGACGAGGCGAGAGCCAGAAACGGGAATCAGTACGATTCGGATAACGCGAAGAAGAGTAGGAACTCGATTTCTGATATCAAATGGATGCGTCATCCCTGGTTCGTCACCACGGAGGTGTCGGAGTACACTGTCAAACCTGAGAGAAACTTCAATCACGCCTCTCCCTTCAAGAGTTCCACGAGCAAGAGCAAAAAGACGAAGAACGAAGCAATCTTCGGGGAAAGTTCCTCTAGTCTGACGACGGATGGCGTTCAGGGAAGGATCTTACCACCCTGCACGAGAAGTGCAGGGGATCGCAGTATCGGGGATCGAGAGAGAAAAAAGGTGATTTGCGAGGCGGAAACGAATCCGGGCGGCCGAAGGCGTTTACTGTCCGTTCAGAGATTGAAGGACGGCAAGAACGGCGAGCGACGATCGAGGAAGACAATTTCGTGAAGGAGGATGTGGAGTACGAGGACGCGTCGAAGCATCGGAAACGTCTGAAATCGGCTCGCGATAAGGATCAGGAGAAGTCGAAGAAACGGGACACCGCGAGGCTGAAGCGGAAAAAGGAGAAGAAGGAGAAGAAACAGATAGTTTCTTCGTCCGACAACTTGGCCGGAGACTACGATTATTACGTACCGGGTGAACAGATGGAAGACGACGATGGAACGAACTTGGAGCAGAGACAGGCTGACAACGACAACAATGTTGATGAGGTATCTCTTGAATATCACGAGACAGATCCTATTCTAGGAGGACTCGAGGAAAAAGAGGCTAATGATGGCTCGAAGGTCTCGGTGGATACACAGGAGACTAATTTGAACGATCAGATGATAGATAGCGCAGGTTCTGCGAACGATTTCGATAAGTACACGGACGACGTGAAATCTGTGAACGAGATGCAGTCTGAAAACAGCGACGCACAGGGTGGATTGAGCGAGGCAGCTGGGAAAGATTTCGAAATTTCACTTACCGGGAAAATTCACTTGGAGAGCGATTCGTACGGGCGGCCTCTGTCCATCAGCTTCAACGCAGCGCCAGAATTTGCCCGGAAGGACACCATCGACGATGGAAAAGCGAACGGTAATCGATTTCCATCAGAGTCAGCGAATTCTTTTATTGGCGCGTCCGACACACTAGTTTCTGCCGGAACGGACGATACTAATTTTTTACCGAACGCTTTTGACGTGGAACCGCCGCCGATGAACGTGGATCCCGTGGACGATCGATCGATCGCCAGGGAGTACTTTTTGGACACGATTCGAAGCCGAAGCAAGTACAGGAACGAGGCGAATCCACGGTTGAACTTGCTCCGTTTGCAGAAGAAATCTGTCGATCCTGTGAAGGATCAGGCGAAACAATTGTCTTCGAACAGTTTCAAGAGAAGTCTGAAGCGTTCGAAGAAGGATTCCGGCTCGTCGGAGGACGCGCTACACGCGAATTTTGCCGCAGAGGAAACGAAGGAGCAGCGGGAGGACGAGACGTTCAACGTCGAAGGTAGAAATCGAGTCTCTTTATCTTCCAATCAAGAAGATTCGCAGAAAACGAGTAACGAAGATCTCGACGATTTACCTCAGCTCTCTCTAGACCTGTCTAATTTACCTGAGAGCTCTCTCTTGAACGAGGATCTCGGGAATAAAAATAGCGATACGAAGACAGCTGACGATACTCAGGATTCCAACGTTGGATCCTGCTTCGCGATGAACAGTACCACGCAGAAGATCGTTCTACCTGAGACTACCGTCGGTGACAATTTTCTAGGAGCCGTTGCAGAGACGACTGTCTTAACTTTCCACGATTTAGTCGTTGGTGAAGATTCCAACACCACAGAGGTCGAAACGGTACCAACAACCACGACGTCAGTGGCTAAAACTACGACAATTTCTACTGCAGAGACAACGACACCTAGCAGCAACGAGACAGTAATTATAGAGGCTACACTGTCGTATCCAAAGCCTGAAGCAGCGATGCAGGATACGAACAATCTGCCAGAATACAATCCTATCGATAATCCTAACAGATACTCTACAGAAGAATCGATACAGAAGAAGAACATGCTAGCAGTCTCAGAATTCGTGAAGCAGCTAGAGAAACTGGTATCCGACGGAAATTCCACGAGCAACACCACAGGACGTACGTTGATCCACCTGAAGAAGTTCATCATAGTGCCTGACAACCGAACCCTTTGGAGTCTAAAGAAATTCGTCAGGCCTGAGGATCTTCAGGACGCTGGTTCCACTGAAACTGTAATCGTGATGGGAGAAGGGACTCACAACAAAGACGATAAACAATCCATGGAAACTAGCAAAGATTTAGAGGAGCTAGAATACTCTGACGTGGAAGACGAAGAGAAATCGAGAGCAGATCCTGATTTAATAAAGCAGATAATCAGTTCAGTGATCAGAGGCGACGATCTGAAACGTGACGCAGATGCTTCGAAAGGCTTTGATACAGGCAACGACGAGAAAACGAGTGGGTTCAAAGCCTGGGCCGATCTGGAAGCTGGAAAGAGCACCGGGGACTTGTCTAAAATCCGAGAAGAAACATCGACGAAGGGTGAAGCGTGTTTGCAGAACACGGCAAAGAACATCGACGAGCAGATCGTCGAATCTGGTCTGGATAACTCGAAGAAATCGTGGAAGAAGGACAACGACGTTTGCACGGGGAGTAAATCGAAGGAGAAGAGAGAGGTTAACGCGCGATCGGTAGAGAGCAAAAGGAAGCGCAAGGATCGCGGGAAGAAGAAGGACGCGAAGCATGCCAAGAAGAAGCGCCGGAAAAAACGGAAGAGAAAGATAAAGAAGAGGAAAGGAGGCGGTGGTAAGAGGACGAGCAAGAAGATCAAGAGCAAGTGGCCTTTTAAGAGGAACTTACTTACGCTATCGGAAGAAGACCAAATTGAACCGTCGTACGTAGATCGTGGAGCGAAACGCAGACGGTCTCGCGAACAATTCTCGATGCAGAAAGGCAGGAGGAAAAAGGCGCGATCCGCAAGAATGGCGAACGAGGAAAACAGACGGAGGGAACCACAAATTCGAGGCGGTCAAGATTGCTCGGATCACAGACATCCTGCGAATGTAGATCCGTTCAAGTACCTGGAATCCGCGCACTGTCTACGTTTCAGCGACTTATGGTTCGTTCTACCCGAGATATCTACTTCGAAGTTAACACTTTTATCGAAACAAACAGGTGAAACATTCGCTGTGATTTCTCAGGTATTCCGTGTATCAACTGGAAGAGCCTACAGTAGCACACAAGATACATCTGCAAATGTACGTGAAACGAACCTCCTCCGATGGATCGATCGCATGGAAACACTTAACGAATGGCTCGGCCATCAGGTAAATTAATCGGATTAAATTGAAACCGACTTATATCTGAGATCTTGGAGTCACTAAACTCACGCTACACAGGACGTTTATCTCATCAGATTGGGTACCTTCGATAGACACCATCGAAACAAAGACTTATCGATGGGTTTCACCTACACCGATACTAAAATGACGTCACACGTTGAGTACAGTTTGGACGCCGGGAGAGATCGTTTGTTGATGCCGTCGACGCTCACCGGGGAAAGATCAAAGTACTCAGAAGCAGAAGGTTTCGAAAATAATATCCTAAAGAACAGGTTAGCGCGTCGAATGTAAGAGAGAAAGTTCTAATGGCGTTCTGCAGGATGGTCAAGCGAGTACCTAGTGGTGCAAGCGGACATGATCAACGACGATGCGAACAAGTGCGACAAAGCTGGTGTCGGGTTCACGGCGTTCGTTAATCAACCGGATCGGTGTGAACGTGTCAGCGGAACCTGTTTGAGGAATCAGCCGATGGACTACTGGAGACACGACGTCGTACGTATGACACGGGCAATAAAAACAGTTATACACCAGTGGGATTAACCTGTTCTCTTATATCGATATTTCACTTCTTCTCGATATTCGCGATAAAAAGCGTGGATGATATTTGAGCGCGAAGTGGCCTCAGTTGAACGTCACACGCCGTCTGAATACACCGTTTCGCGTAATAATTACCAGGGAGTAGTTTAAAACGGAACTATTTCAATCCGCTAATTAACGCTGCACGGTGTACGTGACACGTAAGAGAGTAGTTGAGACGGCTGGCCGGGATTATTCGTTATGCTAATGCGATTTATTAGGCACGAATTTAACGCGTTCGTTCATAAAACACTGTACGAGCTGCGAGGCGGTTATACGCGTGTGAATTCGTGCCGGGAACTGCATACCAAGTACCCGTAATTTCGTCTAAATAAACATGATTCATGTTATAGTAGAGGCGAAACACGATTACAACACGCGTTACCGCGGCTTAATTATCTCTAGAACAGACGTACGCACTTGAACCTGTCGTCAGGAATTGCATTGTCCTTTTTCTCTGTTTCTTTTTTTTTTTTGTTTCTGCTGTTCGTTTAAATGTACGCGTGCGAAACGTCGGTTTTACACGACGGACAAGCGTATCTGGAGCACTTGGAGGGATGGAAAAGGGTCGAAGGGGCGCGCGGGTGGAATATTTCCTGAGTTATACGGAACATTTCCGTAAACTGGCGGGTGTTATCGAAAGGTACACGTTCGATCTAATGTCACGTGTCGGTAGGAAGCACGAGAGTCTGGACGGGCTGGTTGCTACTTCTTGAGCAATTTCGCCCGGGTGCCGAGCGAGGCCATCAAGTACAACGTGAACGGGAGCGGAAGCCGCGAGTTCCTCGCCCTCGAGTACCATTCGCCGCACGTGTCTGTGATCGACGTCGAACTCGCCGACGACTACAATGCCCTTCTCAGAGCAGGGTGAGTTCCAGAGGTGATGATCGTTTCCAGGATATGTTTCCACTGGAATTCCGTTCGACTATCCAACTATTTCTTACGAAACGATCGAATTGTCCCTTGGAATCTGCACTTAGACTCCCTCCTCTTTCTCTTACTTTAATGCATTTCAACAGGAAATTTTCTATAGAGTTGGATGATCGTTTCGAAGAATTTCAATCTAGACTATCGTCTAACTGTTCCTCACTCTTGGCACGTATAACTCGATCGTTCCTTTTTTCTTCTTCTCCAAGTATATATAAATCGTATCTTAACGAGATTCAGCGTATCAAGCGCTACATCGAATATTACCTCTCGAGAAATATACTCGAGACTTGGCGAACTAATTTTCACGGTTAACGAAGGTGAAGACGATTTTCATTAAATTCCAGCCCGTCCGGTCGACTCACCGAGGTGCACGTTGATAATACTGCAATTGATTACACGGTGATAACGGTGCTGATTACCAACAAAGGCTCATCTTCGTCCTCTTATCGAGCACGGATTACAGACTGTCCCGAAGGACTTCCGGTATCGTGGTTGAACGCCGAGAGCGCGACCAAGACAATCTCGCCCCATCGTGATCGTAAAGTAGCTCTGGATCTCTACGGGAGGCTCTCATTAAACGAATTCTCCTGCTTCGGTAAATGTCGTGACTTGCTTAATCAAAATTCTTTTTTTTTCTCCTCCTCCTCTCCCAGAGTTTATTACTTTTTCCTTCGTTAGAAGTGAATAAATCTCCGCGAAAGAGGGGGGAGGAGAAAAAACTACAGGAGAAGAAATCCTCTCGTACCATGCTTTACTCTCGTTGCTTCTTTTTTCTCTCGTCTCTCTCTCTCTCTCTCTCTCTCTTCAGTGGTGCTTCTGAATCGTTACGGAGAACCGGTAGCAAGGAGGGAGATGATAGTGCAAAAAATGGATCGATGCTTTTGCCTGCGACATTGCGTGTGCTCGTGCATGTCAAACGTTTCTGACGACACGAGGTGCAGACCTATGTTGTTGGAACATTATCATGCCGCTGGTTTCCAAGGTCCACTTCCGGTTCAGCCTGTCAGACCCCCCGTTTGGCTGGCTGTTGTAACCCTTGTTTGCTTGGTTCTGACCATTGTCTTGCTGTTACTGCTTATTTTAGGTGAGAATCACAAAGGAGAATTGAGTTTGTCGAGAAGAGAAATTGTGTGGCAATTTTTATCAGGTTTTCTCAAGTGGACGATTGGTATCTGCGTGCCAGGAGTAAGTCGATGGGGTTTGGACGATTTAGTGGAGTCCGATAAAATGAGGGAATACTACGAGAAAGATCTGAGATCGAGGAGCGTCGTTTTTGACCAGTTCGGACAACCTGTGCATCCGGAAACCGGCGGAAGATCGATCAGAGTTTGCAGTAGGTAAGAGAAGAAATTCATTCTTCGACCTTCGAACTTTGCTTCTTCATAATATTTTCTCCCCAGGAAACTGGAATTTTTTTTAAACCTCACGTTCTTCTTCCTCCAACCCTTCACGATATGCTGTTTATGCTTGAAGAAACCTCGACGCTCCAGTCGATCATCCAGTTCGGTCGTATCCAAGGTAAAAAACAGAGAGAAAAAAGTGTCTGTCCCATAAAATCTCGTCTCTGTACACGACAAATCCCACATCCAGGCGAGCCTGATCTCTGAAAAGGGCGAGTGCCCCGCGATGATATGCGTCAGCACGTACGGTGACGCTATAAACTCCAAGATGGAGGCGGAGGATACGAAATACGTAATAGACGAGTTGAAGAAGTCTCAGGAATCTTTGGAAAATCACAGCAGATACAAAGTAACACGTTTAAATATGTCCAGCAAGCAACGAGTAAAATCTAAACGAGCTGACCGTGGTTTCCAGAGAAAGCAAGCTCCGCAGGAACACAGTTCGTCCGACTGAGGAGGAATCGAGCGTTGAAGGATTGCCAATAGATTCAAGGGGAAACGCGCGATTTAACGTTTAATAAGCTCTAATGGAGTTAGGTGTATACGCAATGCGGCGGTGATACCACGGGCGGAGAATTTTTTCGACGCTCTCCAGCTGATAACTATGGCGCTAGGGGATGTTCCTCCCCTCGGCCCTCGGTTTAATCTATTTTTCACGCAGAGTACTATTTATACGCGGCAGCGGAATGTAAATATTCATACGGAATGCACGTATTTCTCGTAGTCACAGCGAATAAAAATAAATGCTTGTTACCGCCACGGAATGTTTTAGCCGGGAGATCCGGTTACGCGCCCTTCGCCCTTTGCTCCCGGCCGTGTTCTCGTTTATTTCTTCCTGCTTTCCAAACCGACGAACTTTTTCACGGAACGACAAATCGAACGGTGGGAAGAACGCCGCGGCGAACGGTAATTCGTGTCAATTACACTCGTTTCGAATGGAAAAGCGGAATATCGATCGATCGAGATTTTTTTCGAAAATGCCAATTATCGGTGCGTTAACTTCGTTGGGACGAAAAATCGAATCGCGGAGGTTCAAAAATCTATGTAGTTCAATGTGTTCTACGTACACCGAGTACAGAGAATAAGAAGAATGTAAAAGGAGAACATCGGTCGAGCAGGTAAACGTGTTCAACCACCGGAAGAAACAAACAGATATCTTGCAAGCGCCTCTGTCGGATGATTTTCAGTTTACGCGACAGGAATGGTCGATCGTTGGCCGCCGGAAGAAATCGATAAAACGATGCCGCATTCCGATTCGCGGCATCCTTTCGACGTCACACTTTTTTCCGGTGTCTGGAACATCTGCATAAACGTGCAATTTCTCGGCGACAGGTAGCCATAGCTACTACCACGTCGTATACCGTGGCATGGCGTCGTGCACACGTTTCAACAGGCTGCGCCCGACACGGGATCTCCATTCCTGTCGCTCGCTCGTTTATTTTCGTTCTTACTCGTCGGAGCCGCGCATAACCGGGATTTTACAAGGGGACATTGTTACTGCAACGACATAGCAGACGTCAGTTGTTATCCTTTCGACACTGTCCCCGTTTTACTTCGTTTCGAATCATATTTCTTTAATGGCTACACAGATACGGTGCACGTTGGGTGAACTGACCTGCGCGTAATGCCGGTTTCACGCTGGTTGGAGTGTTCGCGAACTGTTTGCAAATTGGTTGTGAGATGTTCGCGAACAGTGCGGAAACTAGTCGTGAAATGTTCGCGAACACTTCGGAAACTGCTCGAAAAATATACGCGAACAGTTCATAAATTGTTCGTAGAGTGTTCGCGAACAGTTCGCAGACTGTTCGCGAACAATTCAGAAACTATTCGCAGAATGTTCGCGAACAGTTCGGAAACTACTCGCAGACTATTCGCGAACAGTTCGGAAACTATTCGTGAAATGTTCGCGAACAACTCGGAAACTACTCGTAGACTATTCGCGAACAGTTCGGAAACTATTCGCAGAATGTTCGCGAACAGTTCGGAAACTACTCGTGAAATGTTCTCGAATACTTCGGAAACTACTCGTGAAATGTTCGCGAACAGTTCAGGAACTACTCGCAGAATGTTCGCGAACAGTTCGCAAGCTGCACATGAAACGTTCGCGAACCGTGCGGAATCTACTCGTGAAACGTTCGCGAACAGTACGAAAACTGCTCGAAGAATATTCGCGAACAGTTCATAAATTATTCGCAGAGTGTCTGCGAACAGCTCGGAAACTACTCACGGGATATTCGCGAACAGTGCGAAAACTACTCGTGAAATGTTCGCGAACACTTCAGAAACTACTCGCAGAATGTTCGCGAACAGTTCGCAAGCTGCACATGAAACGTTCGCGAACAGTTCGGAAACTGTTCGTGAAATGTTCGCGAACACCAGTGTGAACCGGGCGTAACGCAGCGTCGACCGACGAGCCGTAAATATTTCGTTACACGCGTATTACATTTCGTTCTCTGGAAAATGGATTCGGAAAATTTCATCGAGTTTCCACTCGTTCTTTCGTTTGTTCCACCACGTTTCCAAATAACGTTCCGGGTCACTGTTTTCGAAATTGAAACGCGCTCGCTATTTCCAGCCAGTCCCACCGGATATACGTAGTGAAAATTTCATTATCAGATGATTTTTCGAATATGTATGCACGTAGGTACATGTACATCGACTATCTGTTAATACTTTTACAAAACAGCGGTGATAAGAGGGGGAGAAGGACGCGTTTCGCTAAGAGTGAAATGCTCCAACACCCCTTCCACCCTCGCCGTATTGTTTTAAAATAAAAATGCTCTCACAATGTTTAGCTAACGCAACTTTCCGCGCAGCTCGTATTTTTTACCGATGTAAAATTCACATTGAAAATATTTTTCTCTTCGTTCATTCCCCCGCTAAATAAAAATAGCTACACAAATCGCAAGCGGTTCAAAAATACAGTCTGTCCCACAAGAGCGCGTCGGCGATATCTTCTCTGTTTTTTAGGTGTAGATTCGACCCATATAAAGTAATAATATTTACAGATATATCGCCGACACGCTCTTGTGGGACAGACTGTACATCGCCCAAGCCTGGTACCAATTTTCTGATAGCAACGACGTGTTAACCCCTTGACGTATGACTTCTTTTCCGACTGTGCATCTAAGCGTCAGCCATTTACTATTTCAGCACTGTATCCGGTAATAAAAGTTAATACATCTCACCAGGGAATTAAGGGAAATGAGAAAGCTGACACAGCCGCCAAAGGAGTAACATCACTCCCATCAGATGATATTCAGAGACGAATTCCGCACCAAGACCTCATTGTTGCATTACTCCATATCGAGCAACAAACATGGAATAATATATGGAGCACCTCTAAAGAAACAAAAACACGTGACGTAACCCAAGACTTCTACCAAACAATGCCTAGCAAAGACAGAATAATCATGACCAGGTTTAGAATAGGACACTGCAAACTTACACACGAGTACCTAATTAAAGACAGAACCACCAGCGTGCAACGTCTGTGAGCAAATTATATCAACCAACCACCTACTATTCGAACGCAGAAGATACCACACCCAAAGAAACACGTAGAAAATACGTGAAACTATGTTAGGACAGCAAGGGGACGATTTTATGATACGTGATTTTTTAATTTAGCAGACCGGTCTGCAGCCAACATGCGGCACCTACAACTATTCTGGGTCGTCCTTAGAAGGACTCCGCAGCTATTACAGCTTATACCTCTTTCAGACCAGGTTTTACTTTCCATCGAAACCACCAGCCGAAGAATGAGCGAGGACGCCCGACCATGCTTGAACCCGAACTTGGCGGTACGGATTTTTGCTCTTGGACTTTTTCAATTTCTAGACGTCAGTAAGGATGGAACTAACGTCTGTGTGAAATTTCAGCCCGATAACAGAATCTCTGCCACGAGTCTGCAAAAAACTCTACCGTCTTCCTAGTGTTGTATTCCGCGGCTCGCCATTCCTTGCGTTGGTTTTGTGGGTTCGTTAGTCCTCAAACCACACACCAATCGTAAGCGTGCAATGTTGTGTTGAACAAGATTTATTCGTCGTTACAGAGTCGCTGGTTTAAATGTTTAGTTACATCGAGTACAGGGTTTCCTCAGTTCGCTGTCCCGGACTACCTGTTTTGCCCTTTTTCGGGCGTCCTTATATACGCCCTTTTCCTGTGCGCGGACCGTGGAGAGTGCCCTATCGGTACACGCTTCAGGTACCTAATTT
>NW_017100262.1:20415-33128 GCF_001263275.1 Habropoda laboriosa
AAATAAGGAACTACACGGAGTTCTGGCGGTGCATTGTGCGAGAGCACGGTTATCTGCATGCACCTGTGTCCGACTTGGACACACCACCGGCCGGAGAAAGGCGGTTCTTTCTCCATTGTAATTCGGTAGCCTGCGGCCGCACACCCCAGATTGACCGTACTCGACTGACCGTGGAGAGGGCTCGCGGGCCCTGAAGCAGGCGAAACGGAACAATGGCCGTCACGTTGACTCGTAAAACGAACCTCCCTCTCTCTCTCTCTCTCTCTCTGTTCTTTTTTTCCTCTCTTGCAGCGGAATATTTTCCGCTTACGGGCGCCTAGCGCCTGTTCGAAATGTCAGGCCAGGGATAAGGGATCGAGGCTTCCGCGTTGGCTTTTCTAACCAATTACCGGGCGTGATACCTGATCGCCGTGGAACGTGGTGTCCTTATTTAAATGCAATCCTAACGAGCCTGTTCGGCTCGAACCGGGCAAAAGGGCATTATATTCTCGTTACAAACTTCCACGTGATTCGCGAGAGAGAGAGAAGAAAAAAATTAAGAAAAAAAACGTTCCTCCGCTACGCGGCAGATGTAATTTAACCGACTATGCACGATCAACGTTGCAATTGAAGTTCACGCGAAGATATTCTCCGACCAACAGGCTGGTCATTACGACCGGTTGCGCTCGCGGAGAGAACGCGATGATTAATGCGATGTTTCCGGTAATACAGGCGTTCAAGGTTGCAGCGATAGCGAAAACTCTCCGTGGGTCTCCTACCCCTCGAGTTGCAGCGCTCGCTCGAGCACGCGTTAAATATTTATGCGGCTGATCGTATCGGCGAGAGGGCTAGAGAGTTAAGGGCAGCTACGAAAGAAAGCTACCGGCAGAGGCTGCCTACCTACGAGGAAAAATAAATAAGCCAGACGTTCGAGTTGCTGGAAGGGAGAGAGGACGTGTTCGTCGTTTCCGGGCGAGAAGGATGTTGATATTTTTCGAGCGATAGGAAACTTTCGGGGGAGGGACGAGGGAAAGGGGGAAAAGGAACGCCGGGTTTGTGTACGTGAACTTTCGAAAGAAGCGCGGTCTCTTTTGGGTCTTTAAAAGGAGACGGATGTTCTCGGAATAAAGCGATTCTTTTAATTTCGCGTCACGTTTTTGCGGGAAAGATTTGCGAGATGTGCTGGTTGTACAGAGGCTGAATCTGTTTAGACGAATTTTATGTTCGTTTGCGTGAGATACGTTTGCTTTTTAATTGCAGGTGAAAGAGTAAATTGAATTGCGTGCTTAGAAATAGAATTCAAATGTAGTTCTATGATACACCGCGAGGCAGCACCAGCGTCGCTAGTTTCCCGCGATTTTTCCTGACGTGTTAACGTTGTGCGTCAATTGAGGCAATTTTTTGTGCGAGATTTGAATAACCTCCTACGCTACTAACGTAAGTCTGTGTTTACTAAGATAAAATCGTATTGTATATGTGAAATAGCAGTTTTTTCTTTCCTTGTCTACTGCGAAGAATGGCAGATTTCGACGCCGCGAATTTTTGCTCTATTTTTCGTAGTGCCACGTTTAATTAATCGAAGATTCATTACTCACCGGGTTGTAGAGGTCCTAGACTCGTTAATAAGACGACGCAGACAGTAGGCACTCGAAATATATTCACTAACACACGATTTACACTCGGACCGATCGATACGTAATTGGCGGCAACCGAAGATTTCGCGACACTAGCCACCTGGTGGCTATTAGCGAAAATAAGTAATCGCCAACCGTCAAACAGTGCGCGCGTCGTAACGAAGTGTCATAATGTCCGGTTTCTGTGAGTTCAGTCGAAGAAAAACGACTGAGAAACACACGAATCAACGTATACAAAGGTAAGACTATTCGCCTTACGTAACAATCTTCCCAGTGATCTACGGAAAAAGCCTCACACCGTTCGACTATCGACATAACCATAAAAAGTCGACGGTCTAACCATATAACCGGTGCAGTGAGGTCATTCATCGCCTCGTATTAACCTTGACTCTATTCTCCATACGATCAAACGAGGCTGTTTTTGCTAGTGAAATCGTTGAGAAATATTCGTCCAAATACGATCTCGTCCGTGCTCGATTGGCGATTCTACGCGCGCATTTTTCCCCCTCGACCTAACAATGCTCTACCGTATGTTCACAGATCGAGATATCGTGGCTGCGCACACCGAACGATCGTACCCGTGACCAATAAAGCCCTGTTCACGGCCCTTTCTCCCGGAAACGCATCAGGATGAGCCGTAGAGGCTGTTACCTCCTCCTCTCGAGTGGTCGTCGGCAAAGGTAAGTCACGTTCGAATGATAAATACCGCGGGTACACGCGGCTAGCGTGCGCAGGGCCGTATCAACTGGAAGTTCGTTCGCACGCAACCGCGTCCCTTTGCACGCAGACGTTGTTTCAAAAATTATTTCACCCCTCTGACTTCGAATTTATAAATATAAATCTCCGCGTGCGTGTACTATCCGCACGGACATTTCACACGTGAATCGAAACATCGTAGAATATAGAAATCTCCGTAGTATTTTTCGTTTCAGCAGATGGCGCCAGCGTACGTACACAATGCGATTACATATGTGTTTTCAACGTTTAACGTCAAGTAGACGTTTAAATCCATCTGAGGCAATTTACTTTTGGATTATTATTGGAAATCCAGGTTCACCCCATATTGGTTGGGCGTGTTGGCGAAATTAGCCAGGCTCGATGAAAGCTACGGTGCATTCCCTGTGCAATGGTGCACATCTGGTGCTCCGTTCGGTACAGAATCCACGCGCACAATGGTGATTACAGGGACAAAGGCTGGAACACCGTGAATATATCCTTGGTGGCTGGCCTGCTGCGTCTTTGTCTTACCGTTTGCGCTCTCTCTCTCTCTCTTTCACCGCGATTTTTCGTCCCTTCCACGCACTTTTTCTACCCGTCGACTAAATTATCGCTCTGTCCCAGCGTTAAAATACAGCCACTCGAAATGATGCCGCCCACGCAAGGGACAAAAGCGCGCGGAATTTAATGCAGTTTTGAAGTTGCTACACACCCTTCGTCATCGCGAAGCGATCTGTGTGCGCATTGTGGAATGAAAATTTCGAACTGTTGGGAAAGTCTGCTCGCTTTTCCCCCCCAGAATCAGAGCTGGCTGGCTGGCTTTCCTGTACCGGTAATAGTTCCAGCGAGCTCTAATCCGTGCTGGTTAACGACGAAGTTTCATGGAAATCGACCGGCTGTAACGTCGGTCCGGTTATTTATTGCAAGATCGCGGTTTATCGGCGTTCCTTCATCGTTCTGTGCCGCGGAAGGAATTCGTGATGCAAGCCGTCCAGTTCGCGAGGCTTTTGTCAAATTTCAACCGGCTTCTATTCTTCTTCCACCGAAGCTAATTTACGTTTGCCTACTGTTCCGCGGTTTTTCTTCGATGGAGAGCGAACTAACCCTTTCGCTGCGGCAGATTTTAGCACGTAGTGGCAGACGATGGATATTTATTCTTTAGTTTTGGCGTTTGAAAATTGTAAAAATATTTCAAGGTTAGAATTCGAGAATTTGTCAATTCTAAATTTCTTTTATTAAAACATAAGGATTAAAAATTTCCAAAGCGTCTACAGGCGCTAATAACAGTGAAGGGGTTAAGTCTTCCAATATCAATCGATCGAGAGGTTATTAATTCGTCGTTTCTCAGAGCCGGGTCACTTTTGACCCATCACAAAATTTGCTTCTCTATACCTCGGAGAATCAATTTTCTTCTTTTGTATATTTCTCGCGAATGATCTTCAACGATGTCGTACTGAAATGGCCACAGCAGTGGCTATCACTTCTTTATCTACAGGGAGGA
Source organism: Habropoda laboriosa (assembly GCF_001263275.1). NCBI lineage: Eukaryota > Metazoa > Arthropoda > Insecta > Hymenoptera > Apidae > Habropoda > Habropoda laboriosa. The sequence goes on from NW_017100262.1 coordinate 24,247, forward strand.
GTCGTGCAGTACCGGCCAAAGCTAGATCTCGCTTCTACTGTTAGTTGACTGCACTATTGATGGAAAAACAAATAAATACTTCAGCCCTGAGCAACGTATTCCGGCGACGTTCTGTTTTCTAAGACGTTTAACGTTTACACTGGTGTTCCGTACGACAAAAGTTATTTTTCACAGCTGCGATGGTTGGGCTCACGTGGAGTGTACGGATCAAGAAAATATCGAAGCCTAAATAAAAGTTCTATTGTATTTTTAAATGATTTTTACTAACATTATTTATTACTTAGACCTTCGAATCTACCAACTAAGTAGCTGGCCGGTACTGTACGACAATTTTTCGTTCGCTGCAAATTACAACTTTTTCATTTCTACCAATTATTTATCTTTATGAGAAAATTTAAGAAAAACCACTCGTCCCCTTTCATCGAGCACCCTTTGTACTACAAATTACTTTTTCCAAATTTCATTTTCACCAACATTAGCCCAAGTTGTAGTACAAAAACTTAGAGTGGCCGGTACTGCACGACTCTCCCCTACGTCAGAGCATCAATTCTTTTCATCTGCACATTTATCGCGAACGATCTTCAACGATAGCACACCAAAGTCGCCGCAACAGTGGCTATCACACAGTGACAAAAGGACATATCATCCCATTTAAAAAAATAGAGATGAAAGTATACGAAACTTCAATTTCTACTCTTTCGTTTATACATCAGAGAATCAATTTTTTCCCTTTAACGATAGCATGCTAAAATCTCCGCAGCAGTGATAAAAGAACGTAGCATCCAATTTGAGAAAGTAGAGATGAGAGTAGACGAAACTGCAATTTTTCCTCTTTTTTTTTTTATATAGGGTTTTACGTCGCATCAACATCGAGGTCATTAGCGACGAGCTTTCACAATGACTTTAGATTTAGTGGAAGAGGTTGGTTTCGTTAAGGAATTCAATAGTATTTGTCCGGTCGCACAGCCCACCGACCAGTAACACATCATGAATTAATAAACAGTCCTTTCCAACCCTCTTCCTAGCCCCTAACAAATTCCTTCCCTATCATAAAACAGTTCAAGTCGCATTCTGGTCATGTTTCCTATCCCTTTCCCCGGGTTTTCCCCAAATTATTTAAACTTTTGCACACCACCTTCAACCCTCACGTTCTCCTTCCACTAGTTTCCTAATCACACCTCCGCATTTTTCGAGACCTTCTTTTCCACCACCTTCAACGTCCAACCAATCACAACATACACCGACCTAATATATACCACCATAAATAAACAGAGTTCAAAAATATTCTGACGGAGAGGAGCCTCTTATTCACCATCACCACACCAACTATTAGAATTCCGCCCTTCCGGGATTAACACATCGGGAGCGCAACGATACTAACCGAGTTCGAGCTGAAACCAGTCTCGTTCACGAGTCGAGCATCGTACAGTATTTCTTGCATACTTTTCAGACGTAAGGGCAGTATTCGAGTTGATTCTAAATTTGAGGCTTTGGGTAGAAAATTTTTGGCAGTCGTAGAAAAGGTGGGGTACTGTGAGTGGGGCTTCGCAACATAAGGGAGGGTCTGCCTTCTTTATGAGAAATTCACGTGTCATCTTGCAACGACCAGTTCTCAGACGAGAAAGAACGATTCTTTCTTTCCTGTTCATGTGACCGCGTGGTATATCTTGAGAAAAATTTGTGATCACGCTATGGATTTTCGTTGGCTTCGATTTCCAGATATTATTCCATTTTTCTTTAACACGTTGACTGCCAAGCCTATTTTGAAGAAATCTGTTCTAGACGCCAACATTTTTTTTTCAATTTATTGTATAGAATTAAACAAACACATATTAATTTTTATATTATAACTGTTACGGAACGGACCGTAACGGTTGAGATCGCCTTCGTTTCGGGTTGGTTAAAGGCGTAAAATTCCAGAAATGTGTTTTAATGTTTAGTTCGAGCGGGTGTCGTTCTAGGTGTATGATTTCACACTATCTGTCGACCTTTATTATTTTTTTTTTATTTTATCTCCACCTGGAAGTTATGTAGTGCCGCCTGGAGTAATTCCTCCTTATGCACTGAAAAGTATTAAGACGTTAGTTACCATTAAAATTTAAAGTTGCAAAAAACCTGCGAAACAAAGAATAGGCTGAGGTACGGGGCAAATGAAGGGGTACAAACCATGCAGCGGGATGCAGAAGCAGGAAAAATTGCAAAAAACCTGCTAAAAGCAAAAAACCTGCTAAACCACACTATCTGTCGACCTTGTGCAGGTACGTCGGTTTTATACTAGTTTTGGCACCTTGCTTCCGACCAATCAATGGTCAGGAAAAGGGCCTGGAGTCGAGCGTCGCTTCGTGGCGGTTGCTCGGCGTTTTGGTTTATAATTATGAAGGTGTTTGGTTACGATAATAATAATATCTAATAATAATGTTAATAAGAATATCCAATTACAATAATGTTAATAATAATATTATAATAGTATCTAATAACAATGTGTGGGGGAAAGGCAGTGGGATCGTAACAATGACTTTAATTTTAATTGTTTTTTTGCACAAAAATGCTTTCGAATTATCTCGTGGTCGGGCGTCTCCGAATAGGATGTACTTCTACCAGCAAAGCCAGTAGCTTGGCAGTCAACGTGTTAATTTTTTCCTTTTCGTAATGGATAATTTCTTGAAGCGGGATAGGGGTTGGATGTTGTTCAGTCTGGGGGGTGGTTGCTTCCTTGGCCCTCAAATCTGCTTGTGCGTTCCCAGTTATTCCTTGATGCGAGGGGATCCAAGTAATAGATAGCTTCTTGTTGGCAGAGACAATTTCCGTGTAAAGTATTAAGGTACTTCTACTAATTTCGTTTTTGTTTCTTTTAGCGGTGTTTGTTAAGGCTTGAATTACGCTGACGGAGTCGGTGTAAATCAATCGGTCGTGTACTTTTCTCTTTTTCCTCGTTAAGTAAACTGAAGGTTCTTTGGAACAGAAAACAGAGTAACAGTCCTGGAAGTTCTTCTGTTTCAAGGAAAAAGCGCAGAATCGGAGGAATCAGAGATTCAGCAAAGATGGCACGCAGTTCATTGGCAGGTTCTGCGAGAACGAGCCGACGATGCGTGAATCGTGTCGTCGGAGTCGCTAATGCAGGATTCGCGTCGGCAGCTGCACACGACAATCTAGCTGCGTAATTCGAGGGAACGTTAACTGGCCCATTGCGCGACGCGTCGCGAATGCAAACCTGCTCGCCGGGAATACTTGATCCACGTTGAACCACGCTCCCAGCCGGAAGTCGAAGGAACGTGGCGGTCAATCGTGGCCGAGAATTTCGAGCAGAGAGCCGAAGTATCCACCGTCTCCCTTTTTCAACAAGAAGACACTATTTCCTTTAACTCGTTACCGTTATAATTTCTGCAGCAACGAAAGTTACAAAAAACGAGTTGCTTCGAACTCGATCAGTGCCCGCAAACTCCGGATTTTATCTCGGCAAGAACAAACCGTGGTAATCGAGTTACAACAATGCAGAAAGGGAGGAGAGAGATAGCGGTACAAATTAGCAAAGCGCAGAAAATCGAATCTTACCGGTCGGGAGTTATTCGGAGAAGTTTTCAGCTCGAAAAGCGGCTCTCGATCCGTTCCACCGTCGATTATTCGTCTCGAAATGTAGAACGAACGCCGTTGTCGGCTAGAAAGGCGAACCGTCGAGGACAGGCTAATATCTAGATGAATTTGTGGTTTCCTCGGTAAATTACAGGGGACGGTTCGAGGCAGTGACGCGCGTTTTCTGAAACCGGTTCGGCCTTTTCGGTCCAGCGAGGACCTTGCTGCCTCGTGGCGGCCAAAACGAGAGAAGCGATTTTCAATGTTTCTACACGGACGAGTCTCGACGGCCGCCGTTAACCTCGAATCTCCACATTCAGATCGAATGGGAAAACTATTAGATCCGCCAGGTTTTTCCTTCGAAAAACCGTTACGAGGCCGAGCGAGCGATCGTGGCTCGAACTTTTCGATCGGACGTCTTCGCGTCGTGTGGCTCGTGTAAACGACAAACACCGTCGGTAAATGTTGCTTCCGACTGGCTTCGATTACTTGGAAACTGGTCCTTGTCAGTTTGTTGCGGAGAAAAAGGACACGCAGCCAGAGATTAGACGGGCTGGTTGATAACGGTGGAACGACGATAGGCGCGGTATACGCGCGTGTAGTCGAAGTGGAGCAGAGGCGTAAAAAGACGAGAGAACAGGAAGCGAACGATGGAATTATTGCGAACGGAAACTCCTCTAACTGGCTGAACCTGCAGAGGTCAGAATTACAGTCTAATGCATACGTTAACGATACTTTACGACCACCTTTCCGTGTCCGCTGTGAAACACGTTGGAGAAAATCGCGCGATAATTATCCACTTTCCGAGTGGAACGAGAAGATAACACGGCATTACTCGGATTATTTTCATCCGTTCGACGAATCACGATGACTCTAGATTTCTTCAGAGTCGATATCTCAGCTCTGGGTCATTTGTGACCCGTATTTTACACCTGTTAACCCTCATCCGTCCCTCGTGTCAATTTGACACATTTTTCCGGTGAAAAATTGTATTATTCGGCTATTTGTGGACAAAGTTTTTCTTCATTTGCTATATTTAATGAAAGAATTTTTTTTTAATTTTACGAAATTAATTATTTATCTTTTCGTTTAATTGATCTTTTATCATTGTGTCAAATTAGCACCGAGGGACCTGTTAACTGTTTGGGGCATAGCGGGGTAAAAAGTGTCCCACCTTTTTAGTACTTACATATGGGATGTTTTTCATCCCATCTTGAAACATTAAGAAAACAAAACTAATCTAATTTAACCTGTTTTCACAAATTTCATGCTGAGATTATTTATGTCCCACCTAATAATTAATTATCTCAACTCTTTTTTTCAAGTTTTAGTTGTTTTATGTCGTAACTGATTCCTACTTCGTTACATTCTTTTTAAAATAAAATTCCTGTGCAACGAGAGCCTGTTTTCGTCTTAAAATTCTGTGCTTCAAAGAGTCAACCAGTCAGCTGTTGCGACCTCTTTGGAAAGTGTGTATCTAAAATGTGTCGGCAAAAGTAAGCGATGACGAGTATACTCGTCAAACACAGAGTATGCGTGGCAGTTATAATATAGAATTAAGTTGTAACGAAATGACTGTTCTGTTGTTTAATTTTATTACTGACAGGGCTTTCTGGTAACTGTCCTGAGGCGATGAATGTGTGAAAAAGAGATTTGTTTGAAAATAAAACATAAAAACGAAAAATAAAAAAAAAGTAAAAAGTTTAATATGTTTTAGTTTTCACTAAAATTGCAATTTAAACAGCAAATTGTAACTACTTTTTGCGCATGACGAGTATACTCGTCGTAAAATAAAATATTGCCGTTTCTTCATGACGAGTATACTCGTCAAAAACAGCTAACTGGTTGAGATGCGAAACTGAGGGAGGGATGAGGGTTAAGAAGGTTCGTGAAATATCGCGATATTAACACTAGGCTTCGTTCTTCTGATAAAAAGCGAAATCGTCGCGTTTTTCTCTCTCGAAACAGCGTCTCCGCCGTTCTTTTCCTATAACTGCACCGTTGCGAGGTAGGAAGTTGGCAAGGGTGAAAATACATTTTGTTACCTAATTAGTAAAAAGGCTGTAGAAAGTTTCCGGTTATTGGCGCAGCAAGTTCGCAAAAGTTTCCCAAGCGAGCGAGAAACTCGAGCGTTACAATGAAAAAGCGGGGCAAACGGAATCCTCTCGAGCACACCAGAGAAGATGAAACTTCTCTGTACACACACACACACACACACACACACACTTACACACTTTTCTCGAGCATCGACTTCAACGGTTTACATTTTTCCTTTCTTTCCTTTCTTTTTTTTCGCATGTCCCCCTTCGACTGTTCAAATGCGCTTTCTATGTATCCGCCGTTCCTCCGTTGTACATCGGTTTGCATATCTAAACGACAACGTTTATTCACCTCGGACAAGTTTCGTATTTGCGGAGCGGTAACGCGTTAACGCGTCGCGGGAACTTCGCTTTAAAAGCACTCGGTTAGAAACCAGCGGGACAATTCGCGAAAGTACACCCCTCGGAACTTTCGACCAGTTTCTAATCCACGCGCCCCCGTCGAAATTCCGAAGATTCGCGCGCGAATTTCCCGGGGCTTACCGCGCGACGACACACGGGAAACTTTGTGCCGCCCGGTGGAAACTAGAAAACTTCAACTAGGTTTGTCGTTTATGATACACCGTCTCTCATCTCGTCAACCCCTTAAACTCTCCCGTAAACAATTCCCGTGCACGCTAGGCAAGTGTGCGCCGCGATTTACGAAGGACATCTGCTTTTTACGAACGAGAACCGTAAGGAGAGAGGTTTCCCTGGAAAATATTAGCGCGCCACCGGGGTGGAGGAGGAAGCGGCGGTTGCCGCTCGTAAAAATCTGTTTAACCAACGGGGGAAACACGATGAAGAAGTTGACGGAACGTGTATCAACTTCTTCCTCGGATTAACTTCCATTCTTCCGCGTTAAACCTGCCGCTCCCCTGTGGAGGAGGAGGAGGAGGAGAGGAGGAATGAAGTAGTTTCATCTTTGCATAGACGAAAATTTTCCAACTTGGTTCGTTTTCTCTCTCTTTTCTTAGTTCAAATAACTTTCCGTCAGTTTTTCATCGACGTTCATAACGAAACAGAGAGAGAGAGAGTGGGTTGGCAGGGAGTTTAAGTCAGCAGAGGCGAGAAATGAATTCAGAAGCACGGAGCAGTTAGGCGACTGGCTGGCACACAAGACTCCGCGAGGGCTATTATACCATATCGCGAGGCGCGCGCGAGCTCATAATTCGATCCTCGGGCGAAAAAGCGCCCGGCTCTTACGGCTATTACGCGCTGCATAAACTACAACCTCGCGTCTATTCACCGTCGAGGTGCACAGCGTCGCGTGAAAAACTCGCGATATCCACACGCGGCTCATTCACGCGATACGAGCAACCCCCCATCGTGCGATACGTTAATAAATTCGCGAAGACGTCTTTTTAGACTCTGTGTTAAACACGTTTTTCCAACACGTATATCCCTTAACGTACGTACGAGAGAATGGTCCAACGAACCTTCTATTCCACCCCTTAATACCAAACAGAGAGAGAGACAGAGAGAAGAGCAGAAGGGAAGAGAAACGAAGGAAAGACAAAAAGGGTTAAAATTCAGGTGGCGCGAGAAATCTCGTGATTAAATAGAGGAAAAACCACGTGGGATTTCGAATCGTACCCTTCGACGACGCGATTTCTACACCGATGTGTGTGTGTGCGCGCGCGAAAAACATGGTTACACGCCGTGGGCCAGTCGAGTTCCTTAATGAGGCGGTGGTTCGTGTGCGTATCGATGTGTATGCACCTTGAGTTAAGAGACGGCTGTGTTGGTGCACGAATACCTTGCAGGTACGCCATGTGGTACGCAGCTGGGGCAGCTCCGTCTCCTATCGGAACCAGCCTCGCCGCATTCCCTGGCCCGACTACCTGGGAACTTGGCGTTTCGTCACGAGCTGCTCTCCTCGTGCTCGTCATTCTTCCCTCGCTCGATCTCGAGAGGGTCCGCGTGCCCGGTCAAACTTGATTTTCGTCCGTGTGGAATTTTTTTCGACAACGTGTGCATCCCAGTAGCGCGTACACCAGTGGGCGATTCTCGTTCTTCTATTTTTTCTCTCATTTTTCCAACCTGTTCGTTCCTTTTCTCCTTTCGTTCACCGTGCGGTCGGTGTTCCGCGCTCGGGGAATTGTTGACTTATCGATTCTGAAGCATCGATAGTTTAATTTCGTTAAAACGCCCCTCTCGCGTTCGATGGATTTTATTCGCTCGCACACGGTGTGTCGATCGAGGGGAATGGAATTGTGACGTTTCGTTAATTTAATTGAAAAGGGGGTCGCCTCTCGTTCGTCTCCGTCGAGATTCTCTTCGCTGGAGAAATTCGAGGTACGAAAGAAACATCGTTCGGAGAATTTTCCTCGAACGTTAGGCTGAAATATTTCGTTCGTAACTCACGTATCTTCGTGTTACACGCGTTTCAAAGGGGGGGAGACGCGTGAAACGCGGAGTGCACGAGGGTATATCGCACGCGAACTACAGAGTTGTCGAAGTAGGGGCCCCTTGTAAATCGAGCCACTGGTTGGTCCGCTCCTGTTTGTCGTCCCTCGATCGCGATCCCGATCCACGCGGCAGTCTTGCCGCGCCAGCGCGATCGAGAGGATCGATGCTGCGCATCGCGCCTGCGTGTTTTCCATGAAATAATCGCCTCGTGAATCGTTGATCGTCGGTGAAACAGCGGTGAAGTGTGATAAAATAGTACACGTCGAATTGTGTTCTCGTCTTTGTGAACTAGAGGATAAAAATGATTCGGCGAGAAATCAGTTGTAACAGTGGCGACGTGGTGTGCACGGGTGATCGAAATGTTCCGTTTCGTTGAAATATAAACGAAAGAGCTGGTAGGTTTTTCAGTCACGTTATTCAAAGTCCCGAGACGTTCTCTCAGCTTCTCCTCTCTTCGTTCTCGCACCAGCCACCAGCTTCTACTCCGAGCTCCTGTTTTCCTTCTCCTGGAATACGAAAGAGCATGTATCAAGCTCTGTCACGAGTCGCGTCTTCCGCCTCTCTCTTACACAGCTTCACCTCGCCAAATATCCTCTCCCCTTCTAGCCAAGCCAACAGGAGTCAGAGGACAATTATTTTAATACCCTTAAGATCACACCCCCGCTTACAAGATCCTTCTCAGTTAATTTCTTAAGAGGGCTATCCGCCACTTCTTAAGCTTGTTTAATCTCCCTGTCGTCTTTTAACGGTGCCGCGACATAATCCAAAATTCATCGTCTTCCCCTCGTGGGTTTAACTTTGACCATTCCTCTTTCGACCTTT
>NW_017100262.1:33241-45659 GCF_001263275.1 Habropoda laboriosa
GACCTTATCTCGTTACTTCCGTTCCCTTTTATTTCCTCTTAATACCTTGTTACCGCTCGTTTTATCGACTTCCTCTCTATCTTTACGTTTCGTAGGAATAAAAACCGAGAGAAAGAGGAAAAAAGATCGGACGGAGAATAATATCTACTAATTTCTCTCGTTAGGGTTATGTCGATGAATTATCGCAGTTTACGACATGGTTCTTCCTGGTCGTAGCTGGTCCGTAACGAATTGCCCTCTTAATACACGGTCGAGGCAGTTGCGACAGGTTCGATTATCGTCAGGCAGGCAGCGATCCGCGTCGATATCGCAGAACCGGAAGCCTGAGAAGCGACCCAAACCACGGGTGATTAATGCTCGTCGGCGATCGTTTTACAGAAGAAGAGCATCGCCGAGCCAACCGATATCTCCTTCTCGTTCCCGCCATCGATAACACTGTTTGAACTGTCGGTAGGTTCGTCGAGGTGATAGCCAAACGGTTTCACAATTAAGATTCGGTGAAGAGATCAAGTCGCGTCGCAGTATGATTAATCGTTCGCCGTTTCGTTGTTGTAAAAAAAGAATCGCGCTGATTTCCGGGATGATTTTTCAACGATATCTCGATCAGGGAAAGGGAGAGAGAGAAACGAGTGTCTCGAGATTTTTAAATAACCGTGATTTATGTATCCACTCGGTGTAGGAAGAAAGTTTCTGGGAGCCAACGATAAACAAGAGAGTGTGTCTGAAGTGTTCCACGAAGAACGATGCCCGCGTTCTGCTGGTATCTCGAGACCGTCGGTTGCAAAAATAGAAGCCAGTGATTGATTCGTCAGTCGGCAGAGAGTCCCGTCGCTACCGAACCAGTGTGCACCGTGGAATCTCTATTACCCAACGAAATTACAGTGTTTGCACGCGTGTTATATACAGCCGCACAGCATACGTACACGTACACCTGTGCGCACATACACCTGGAAACGCTGCAATCTGAAGCGTGCACGTTCTATCACCGCCGTGGATGGTTTCGATGAAAAAGAGAAAAACAGAGAGAGGAATCTCTGGTTTGTCGAATTGACGAAGTGTGAATTGTTGTGATACAAGTGCGTTTATTTTCTACGTACCACTGTGTGTGTGCCTGTGCGCGCGTGTGTGTAACAGCCGAACGAGCAATCTCTCCGCGATATTCTTCGCCTCTCCCTGGTTCTGTGTTTCCGTAACGGTGAATCCCTCTGGGCGGGTGTTTCTTGGAGCAACGCGTGTCGTTTGGAGCAACGGCGTGGAATATTCTCCCGGGGACGATTACCGTGTACCTGTTGTCGCAAATCAGCGGATGACTCCGGCTAGAGCAGGTTGAACTGATAGCGGAGAGGCCGCAATCAGGAATCACCGATGGCACACGGCATCGAGTGGCTGGCGACGCGCGCCTCCAGTTAATGCCACGACGAAATTACACGGTGCCAGGAATTGTCGGGATAACGTGGCCACACTCGATTACAGAGAGTAGTCAGCAGGAGAGAGATCCGCTCCCAGCGGGTGCTAGGTATGTACATAATGCGGCCGCGTTTACACGTGCTAGCGATAATGCCACTGCCGGAAAGTAAATTCGCCGGGCTCTCTCTTCGTGATCTATTGGCCCCTTTGGGTCGCGTTTTAATTTCCAGCCTCTTGCTACGTTTCAACCGAACCCCTGCTCCCTTTTCTCCCTCTCTCACGCTCTCTCCGGGTTTTTATCACTTTCGGGGGGGAAAAAGGTGTCGCGCAGTTTCACAGCAGGTGTTTCACAGAACCTTGCACACTTTCGGCATTTTTTCTTTTTTCTTTTAAATTTCAAGTGGCGGATCACTTTTATACGTCAAAAATTTCTTTTGGAGGTCGGGTGTTTGTGTATCATTTTCTACTGTATGTTGATGATATCGATGCGCGTTTGGAATGTGATCTTGAAGTTAGCTCGGACTCGAACGTTTGTTGTCAAACGTGAAACTTCCAAGTTCTAGTGACTCTAGAAGTCAATTCAGGAATGCAATAACATCCGACAGATTTAATAGAAAAGAAAATCGTCAGAAAATTGAAGTGACTTTCATTCGCAATGAAAGTCGACAGTGTGCCTAGGAGAAGATTTGTGGTTGTACAACACTTGATAATAAGTTCAATAGCAATATATTTTATAACAATAACTATAAACACACGTAAAAAGAAATAATGATAATTTGATCAACGCTCTTTAAATATATCTCGCAATACATTCTCACGTACTCACTGATATCAATAACAACGCGCTTCTCCTGTTTTACCCCCAGTTACCCTGTATGATCCGCTCGTTTACCAAATCTCGAGACGATCCGACATACACGCTACATTCACGCCATCACTCACAACTTATTATTAAACCAATTCCACAAGATTTAATAAATAAAAGATAAGAAATTCCACGACGCGTTGAAAAGAAGATTGTCAGAAAATTCAAGTGATTTTTATTCACAGTGAAAGAGAAGTCTAATGTCCATCGCATTCTGAGTACGCAAATATTAAAACACACGGTGAAACTGATAGCGTGATAAATTTTCGGAGTCGAAGTTCCTCTCATTTTTTCCCATTTCTTCCGTCTAGTTCGTTCTTTGAAACCATTTAAATTAGCACCGTTAGCATCGTAGCACCGTAATTAGAGAGGATAATTAGATGGCCTGTTTCACGTGGTCCACTCTGCGCATTCGAATACAGGTTCACTTTGAGGGTAAAAGAAACGCTAGGGAACCGGCTTCGAACGTATCTCTCGTTTTTCGTAGCTAATTGTCAGCCCGTTAATACATACATATATCGGTAATATTCAGCTGTGTGTGGTGGTAATTAAAGATACAGGGTATTCCGCGCGGCGTATCATTCACAGAAACCTACGCAAAGAGGAGCGAATCCCCTCCGCAGCGTGTGATACGAGGATCGAATGACGAGGCTGGCGTGGGTGTACTATGCTCGTACGATGAGAAGAAGCGAAGCCGGTTACCCGTGGACAAAACGCGAACAAAGAGAGTTTCATGGGCGCGGTAATGAGTTATCGCGAGGTTCGCTTTCGGTTCTGCTTCTCAAACCGCCACCACGGACCTTACTAACCTGCTCTAAAAATTCACCATTTTACGGACCTTTAATCGCGTCGATAAATTCATCCAGACGTTATTCCGCGTAATTACGGCCGTAACGTGTTTCGTAAGACGTTTATGCGTGCGTACAGTCGTTCACGCGGTCACCGTGCACGATGACAGTGGATTTATGCGGATTGTACGCGTGACGGTGATTATGAAAGTGGCGTAAGTCGGAAATCGAGCGACGTTGAGGTATCGCTTACTTTACGCTGCTTCGATTTACGTTAATTTTCGAGGTTTTTCGGGGGAAATGGAAATGGAAATCGTTAGATAGAGTTGGTAGAAACTTAACTGTTCATTTTCAATTTACATAAATAATCAATTGGACAAGCGACTTTTTGTCAAAGACAGCAGATTTCACCGAAAAACTAATACCTCCAGTCGAAAGATTTCATTTCCCTGTGTACATCGAAACAGTCGCTTTGTAACTCCGTTCGCTAGATGAATTCGCAAATTTGCCACCGTTGGGATCGCGGAAAAACTAAAAATCGACGGGAAATTATTCGATAAACCGTGGACACTCGGTCGGTAACGTAGGGTAGAGACTGGCCTGCGTGGCCGTACGATAAAGCCCGGGCAAACATTCACCACGGGCCGATTCATATTGGCCGCGATTATCAGCGTCTGAATGAGTGGGACAATGGCTGCGCGAGGATGCCTCGCGTTCGTGTTGGTTATCTTCGTGTGAATGCACTTGCCGCTGCAGCGTCGCTTTTCAAAAGAGAGAACCGCCTCGTAACGAGTGTATCCGGTACAAAAGCGAGATCAAAGACGGCCTGGGGTGGTAGCGCTGGCCGAGGAATCGAACGGAGGAGCAATATCGCGCGGGATCACGCCTTCGTTAACGTTTCATCGTCTATATACGCGAGAATTCAGCGAGAATTCCCTCTCTACCTCCACCCTTAATTTCGACGAAATTGAATTTTTTCCTCCGCTACGGCCAGATGGTGTGTTGGAGGCTTTCTATGGTTACAACGTTAAGCCGAATCGAAAGAGGCCGAGAAGGGCGTGCCAGGGAGCTCTAATCGATTATAATAGCTTCTCCCTGATAATTCCTTTGGAAACGGTGGGAAATTCCTGTTCCACGCACCTTTTCTTCGCAGATTCTGCCTTGGATACGTGTTTTATGTACAGGGTGTTTCGAAAGGTTTCGTGTTACTAAAAAACAGAAAAGAATTTGAACCCAAGGTAGATTCGATCCGGGGACCCTTCGTTTACCAGGCTACAGCTGTAGCCGTAACGCCAGTGACCTGCTGGGTTTGGCGGGATATTTGAAATATGCTTCCCCCACCACCGGCGAAAGTCGATCTTTAATATTGAATATCTCGTAAACTGTCGAACCTATTCACCTAAAATTGAACATGACTGTACAACTTGTCATTCTCCATCGACCTGCAAAGTTTCGTCAAAATCCAAGACATACGTTTCATACGTTCTTAACATTCGAGTCACCCCGTAGCTGCGAAGGCAAAGATTCTTTCTAAACGTGTTCTAAAACATCTGCACAGAATCGAGGGGTCATCCTTTGTATCTCTCACGAATGAATCCCCTCTGGTTCCATCGATTTATATCGGAAAACAGCGTGGAAGTCTTCTCTTCGAAATTTTCAGCAATAACCAGATGTATAAATAAACGTCCCACAGCCGAGGGAACCCTCGGTGCAAAAAGATCATCTAGCGTCGCGGTGGCGCACAATATCTCGCACGAGTTGCCGACACATTGTGTTGTCGCAGGGCACGTGGTTTATTTGCAGAGAAAAACGACGGCGTTGCGTTCTCCTAAGGAACGGTGGAGAGAAATAGAAGAAGGGAGGAGGAATACCGTTTCTCTCTGGGGACCACATCTGCGGCCCACGAATCAGGCCCCCACGTGGCGAGAGCCCACGGTTCTAAATAAAAAGTCGCAAACAATATCCTTCGTTTCCGAGAAACCGTCTCGCCGAGAATTATTCCGAATCTCCTCCAGCCTCGAACGTATTTACAAACACCCAATTTATGGGTGATTTACAGCAGCGCAGAAGCACGAGAAGTCAATTAGCGAGCCTCGACGAATCGTCTTAGCCTCCTATCCCTTTGCCAAGTCATTAACGTCGAATAGAGGTAGAGGAAGACTTAATAGAGCGAGATCTTTCGACCTCCGCAGGATGAGACGGTGTGACGAAGATTTCTAAAATCTTTCTCAAAGGGTGACAGGGACTTTTTCTTAATTGCAGCCGGTTACAGTGTAACCGTATGATAAATAGCGAGGCAGGATCAAAGGGAGCACGCGAGATATGAACAGAAATAGCGATCGTTTCACGGGGCATTTCTATGCGTGGCTCGGTGCAGTTGCACGGGTCATGCACCTCAAAGGCCGGCCCTGTCAGGGCCATGAATAGCCCATCGGCCTAGGAACGATGGTGGGGAGCAGGGAAGAAGCTTGTGAAAGGGCATCGAGTGTTTTAAGAAGGAGCTCTGGGGGCTCTCTGCTTCAGCCATCGAGAAGAATAGCGGAGGAGCGGATTGCATGGGCAGAAACGATACATCTATCGAGAGAGGGAAGATCTTCTTCTTTTTTTTTTCGTGGAAACCGGGGATGATGGAAGGGAAAATTCGTTCGGCTGAATTTCCCGGGAAACACCTGGAATACTTTCTTTCCGTTGTCGTTGGAAATTTTTACATCGAAATTCCCAGCCGGAGAAACTTGCTTTTTATTAAAAATTCGTACTTTCTTCGTGAATTGTTCCTCTTCAACATCGACACCTGCTATTCGTATCACGTATTCCATGGTAATAGTGGAATAGTTACATCGGTGGGACTTGGCGAAAAAGGTTCCTCGCGTTTCAGCTTTCGCGAATTTAGGTCTGGGGAAGAAAGAAAGAAGGGAAGAATACGAATGTTGGTGAAACGAGAGTGGTATTCGCTGATACGTTTTAATTGCACCGCGATAAAACATTCGCCCATTAGACGAGCATTATCTTATTCGCGATCGTGATGGCTCGGCTCGTCGTCGTGCATCGATGCGTATCTACCGGGTGTTCCATTAAGAAGATTCCCTGCTGAAAGGCTGAATAGGAGTTACGTTTTGTTCAGAATCAGGTTATCCCCTTTGTTTCCTTGCTGCTTTATTTTGCACTTCGTTATCTGTCGTTTTGTCCTCTTATCATATTCTCAGGATTGTTCAGAATCAAGTGTATTCAGATTAACAGAGGCTTCGCATAAAAAGCTCGTCGCATTACGTCTTCATTTATTCCTCGAAAAAAGTTGTTCAAAGTATCTCCTGGAAATCTGCCTTCGTAAAACAGCTTTCTCGATGAAAAGGAGAATTATTGAAAAAAGTTCGGAATATTTTCGTTCACCCTGTATAGAGACTCGTATGATTAAGCTGTGTCGAGGAGCAATATTATCTCTTGTTACGTAGGTGAGCACCAATCCGTTAGAGAGATTAATGGTTCGGCATTATCAAGCAGATACAGTCAACCTGGCAGTTTTTCAACGAAAAGTCTTCATCTTGTTCCGACGCTCGGAAAATTCGTTTATCATTCCCCGGCGAAATCGCCATCCCCCGCACACCTACTCGCGCTTTTTTCCCCTCTATCTCGGCGTATTTTTATCACCCCGGCCTGTGTATTGTCCAGAGAGAGGACGCTTTCGAAACACCACGAGAACGCCTCTCTATTCACAGCCGTACGACGCAAGTTTTTCCAACCGTTCGAACGTTGGAAGATGATTTAAAGCGTGAAAAAAAAAAAAAAGAAACGGCCCTTTTCACCGGTTGTCAGCGCTTAAATTTCCGTACGGGAGTACAATGTACAAGTCCGCCTCGCCTGTCGACGCGTCACCGACGAATTACGCGCGATCGAATTTACACATAATACGTTCTTTATACTCTAGATTCCTATAGCCTGAGCCGATTCTCCGTCTGTCAAGGTCGAACGGAAGCATGTGACAGACGTTAGGAAGGGGAACGAAGTAGAAGAGAGTAGGGAGTAGAGAACGAGATTAAAGGTCTGGTCGTTCGATCAATTGAAGGGTCAAAAAGGTTTAAATAGCTCGCATAGGCCCCCTCGAACGAGTACTGGCTTAACGAGCGTCGCTAACGTGTACGAGTGTTTTCGCGATTGATGCGTGCAGCGATTATTAACCCATTAAAAAACGGTGCCACGGTCGAAGGCCCACGTATATAGCCTCTCCACCTATACACGCTTAACATTCCAATCTCGTTTCATCGTGAACAGTTTCGACATTCTTATAGACGAACAACGTACAGCCTGACACGTTGTTCTTTTCGAGATGCTCCGCTATTGCTGGCACCGGTCCACCGGTGACTGTTTAAAGGGCCGTGAAACAGCGTGCGGACGACGACAGATAGGGGTGCCTTTATTTACACCCCTGTAATCCGGGTGGTCCGGAAGTGGATAAATCGGGGAGCACCCTTCTGTGGCGTAGTTTCTTCTTTCTTCTCTTCCATTTACCACCAAGTCTCTTCTCTTTGTTTTGCTCCGACCATCTTCCGTCTTTAATCTCTGCTTACAGCTGTCTTCCTTTCTATCGGGAGTAAAATACGCGTGCTCGTAAATATATATAAGGCTAAACGAACGGTTTCCGCGGCGAAACGTCGCCCAAGAGGCTGTCACGAGGCGAAGTGAACGAGCTTGCACGTAGCTTAGCAAAGAAGTGTCCTCGTCCTACGCGATTTAAACCGCGTGGGCGCGTTGCACACGATCGGTGACAAGTGTGCACCTCGCTAGGCGAATCTACAACGCTCGAAAGATCGGCCAGAGGAAAGTGTATCGACCACGCGTGTAATTACGTATTCGCGTACTTACGTACGCATGATCGTTCTCCGTTTCTTCAGACGGGAGGAGAAGCATCGAGTCTCGTGTGTGGTCTGTTTAAATCGTGCCAGCAGCAGCTCGATTCGTTTCGACTTTGAAGCCTTCTCTTGTATCGATCAGATGCGAACGATTACGATTCGTGTGTGGCATTTCATTAGCTACAGTCGTTGATTCACAGTTCTTTTCTCGTACTTCTGTCGTGCCTGTGTCTATCAGAGTTTCCCTTTCAATCTCCGAAAATCGATCTAGCTGGATCTTGGGTCACTACGAAATTTATGCAAACGTATGCGACGAGAAAGGTCTAAGCTGTTTCTTCCGATGTTAGACAGTTATGGATAGGTCTGCCCTGAGGATCGTGGTTAAATTTCAGCTAACTCTTCCATTCCGGCAGACCTCAATCGAGATCCGGTCCCTTTCTCGCTGGCGGATTTCAATTGGTGCCGAAATTGCTGCGATCCAGCGGACCTGAATTGAGACGTGGTCGTGTGTGTCGTAATGGCCTCCTCATCTCTTCTTCCACGAAAGTAATTATATTTTTAACTTTCGAGGTCGCTCGTTTATTACGTTACCGCTTCTCCGCGATATCACTCGTAATGTCCGTGACAAAAAAAGAAAAGAGAGGAGGTACCGTTTGCAGCTTAGAGCAGCTCAATTAGCGGAAGGAAACGGTGTTTGAAGAATAGAAATAATCTCTGGTAAATGAAGATGAATTGGCGGTAGCTCGTGTTAATAAGACTGTATCTCTGTGCTTGGCTGCTTGAGGAGTAGCTCGAGATAATCGCGGCAAATCACCTCGATGCATCTTGTTACACGTTTATGGTATCGGGGTCGTTGAATCGTGGCCTGAAGTTCTCCAACGTTAATCACGTTTTCCCAACTTCTCTGTTGTACGAATAAACGAGAAAAGAAGATCGACGAGTAGAGGAGATCGATCGGAAATTTTCAACTATGAAAAATTCATAGTTCTTCCGACGAAGGAAAGGGATTCGGTTAATAGCGAGCACCGATAGCTGCAACATGTACGATCGTTATTGGTAGCGTAACGCGATCAACGGCGGTAACGGTATCAAAGGCGGGGAAATTTCAAAGATCCGGGTCAGTGCATCTGAAAAATAGGTTTTCGCGATTCCATCGTCGAGGCTGGAACGCTGGAACGGCATTCAGAGGCACGCCACGTTGGAATGTATTTTTTCGAGATGATAATTACCGAGAGGAACCGTCTGTTTTGTTCCGTTCTCTTTCCATCCCGTTTTTCGTTCCTTTTATTCGCGAGGTCCGAGCATTGTGCCCGGCCAGGGAGCCGCATTGTCTCGAAAGGAACGCTTTTGTTGGTCGTTTAGCAGGGCCCTGGACGACGAAACAGAGAGAGAACGTTCTCTCGCTTCTTCAGCCAACGTCTTAATTGTGGGTCAATTTCTGTGAAGGGAACGAGGCTACGAAGATCTCCACGCACGAATCTCGCGACGCGGTGGCCGATATCTCGACGAGGAGATCTAAAAGTAGAACTCCGAGCAGGGAGATCCTTGAGGCGAGGCCGCGTGGGAATCGTTAGAGGTTCCACCAGGTTCGAAGAGGGCATCGCTTTAATTCAGTTTACTCCGGCCGCTGATCTTACTCCCCCGTGTCAATTCTAAGCATTCCCTTTAACAGAGAAGCACTGTTCACTTCGATATTTATTCGAGAACTTTTCGACACTTTTCACGGAATACTTCTTTTCCCCTTCTCTGATTTCCAGTTAACCGCCCCAGCAGCCGGTCTTCAGGTCGGAATGCCACGAACGAACCTTCGTTTGACGTTAGAAACTCGTTGATTTGTACGGTGAAATGTAAATGGAGGAATGAACGTTCCACACTTGACCAACCGGAGCGTTCATTTAGATAGCTTTTATGATTAATTAAACGATAATTAGTAATTAGTTGGCAGTGTTCCCTGGAGGGAATTTCTAACTTTCCTCGTTCCACTGCCCGATGAAAATATATACGTGTATGAATTAATACCTGCAGGGCCTCCTGGGTTGAAATCGCCCATTAATAACTTTCGACGAGTGAATTTTTATGTAACTGAAACACAATTCATACAGTAGATTCGTCATATTCGCGAATATCGAACGTTCACTTTTTTTAAAATGTTGCTAATAGATCATTTCAACTTTGCCGGTCCTTTCAGCGATAAGAATACACGGTTCCAGATACGTACATAGTGTCGGACGAATTTTATCGCGTGTAAGGTGGTATTAATACGCCGGAATATTAACGAAATGCATAAATATGCGAGATGACTGCGAATACACTCCTCGGTAGTCAATATTCACGGTGCAATGTTCGAACAGGCATATTGAATTCCAAGCGGCCGTTATGGTCTTTAACGATTCGACGCACGAGCCACGTAACCGGCCATTACAATATCTAATGCGCCTCGGGCCCGAAAACCGAATTAATTCCGACCGGATATCGGTCAGCTACCGGATATTTCTCCATTGGTAAAACGTGCGGCCGCTACTTTAACCGGAAGCCGAACGGAGAACCGTTTCACGGATGTGTGTCTTCCCTGGCCGCTCGATCCTCCAAATTTTCCATCTTGACCCACCATTCTTCCATTCACCAATTTCTCCGTGGAATTTCAAGCAGCCTTTTGCATGTTTAACGTGGACTACACTCGGCGTGGAATTTTCACGTTTGAAATTATTAAATGACCCGGCAGCGCACAAATTTCCACTCTTATTCTAGCGAGTTGCGTTATTCAGAATTTCTATTTGTCGGCGGTATTACAGCGAGCGCGTGGTGTTTGTTGCAGGCGAACAGGAAGGAAGGAGGGGAGAAGCTTCTGCTCGTGAATTCACGAAAATGTGAGCACGTCCGCGGCCTCGTTGAAAAATGAACGATGAAATAATCCTGAAGACCTTCACCGCTGGCAGCAACATTCCATTCGCCGACGAGGATGGTCTGGCACCGGGCGTTGACCATCGCCGCGCTCGATCGAACCTCACGCGGCGCGAGCTGACGAAGGAAACCTCCGCACCGGGTCTATACTCGCGGAACGCGCACACCTTCACCACCTTCCGTTCCATAGTCCCGCCGAAAATCACCCAAGAGCCGGAACACACCGAGAGAAACGTGTCGATGCTTCAAAAAGGTGGCGCGATGTTCGGTCAAAAGCAGACCAAGCAATCTTTCGTACAGAAACGATCTAAGAACGATCCGGTGGAAACTGGTTTGGAGAATCCTCTGCAACGATACGAGAACGCGGTGCTGAAGTATCAGAAACCGAAGAGCAAGCCTAAAAGACAGGCGAGTCGGGAGAGGCAGCAGCAACAGCAGCAACAACAAAATCTCGGTTACTCGAGCAGCGACGAGAGCGTGGTGAGGAACAAGTCGAAGAGCATCAGCTCGATCGACACCCAATCGGTGAACAACATCTTGGACGAGTACGAGGATCTGGATTACAGAAGATCGTCGGATCTGAGCGACGTAGGGAGTATCAGCGTGTCGAACTTCGAGGCAGTGATGATGGACCAGCAGAAGAAGCAACAGCAAGAAAAATCGCGAGTGTTCACGGCGAGGATGCAACCGAAGTGTTCACCGGTCCGGGAGAAACCCCAACCAGTTCTGAAAGTGAACCAGCAGACCCAAGTGAGACAACGGTCCCGGGAGAGGCAGAAGGAATCCGTCCGACACGTTCCGCCGTCGCCGACCGAGGACAATTCCTCTTCTTGCGTGTTGCCGGTGGCTGTGAGCGTGGAAGCGAGCCGCGTTAGAGTTCCAGAAGTGTTGCTTCGAAAGGGAGAGGTTCAGAAAAGGGTGGACGAGTGGTTGAACCAAACCCAGAGTCAGAACTTCCCAACGTCGCGCGAGAAACCTTTAACCAGATCGAACAGCACCGCCGCGGATCAGAAGAGTCAGAAAAGGTATCGCCAAGATTCCAGGTCGAGATCGATCGACGAAGGTAGAGACAAGTTGAACGGAACGTCCTCCAGCTACGACGATCTCAGTCGTACGGATAAGAAGCCGGATCGCAAGGTGGACAAGGTGAACGTCGGTGTGAATACCAGTAGGGGAACGTACAAGGAGTATCTGGCGTTGAAGAACCGGGGGAAACAACAGGATTACGGTTTCAGCGCGTCGAACAGCGGTTTGATGATCGGTCGAACGCGCGACATCAGTCCTTCGACCGGGTCTAGAATTCCTCAAAGGGGTCCGTTGAGCTCGAGCTTCAGATCGAGACGATTAGAATCGAGCAACGAGTCGAGCCAGGTCGGCGGAGATAACATCGGCGATGCGACTCAGCTCTACCTGCAGGTCGAAAAGAACTGTCGCGTGAGAGGCGCGACCGACAACCGGCTGACGAGTTTGGTAAAGACGAGAAACGAGTCGGATCATGCGAGGATATCTGGAGTAAGCGGTTTAGTAGCGGCTACTGGTAGTTCAACGGCGACAACTACGACTACAACGGGTACGACGAGCGGCACGACGCCGTCGTCGGTTATTCCCTGCAG
>NW_017100262.1:45736-55725 GCF_001263275.1 Habropoda laboriosa
ATCGCAGAATCACGATCAAAGCAGCACGGTCGCCGCGACGAGAGCGCTCGTTAAGGAAGAGACAGGCCAGAGGGCGGCGAGAGGGAACAGCGGCGGAGGGAGCAGCAGCAGCAGCAGCAGCACGAAGGGCCTGAGCAACCTTGGTGACCAAGGCGAGCCGATCTCACCAAATAAGGACGGAGAAAGTAGGCGGCCGGCTCTCACGAGCAGCGATTCACCGCGAGCCGGTGATAAAGCAGCCGATGCTGCCTGTAAATCGACGGAGGTTTCGAGGAGCGGCGATCGGCCCACACGAGACATCACGAGGATCACCGGAGGTGGAGGAGACTCGTCCACGGAATCTGCTAGGTATCGCCAGGAGAAGAGGGACAACAAAATGGACCAGACGAGGCAGGAAACTATTTACGGTGCCGTTGGCGCGCGTGTCCGCAGTCTTCAAGGTCAACAGGAATCCCGCGTCACGAGACCGAGGAATCTTCAAGGCGGCATCGTGCCGCCAGAGGCCAGAAAGCCACCGGTTCTGCCGAGGAAGGATCAAATCCCTTGTCCTCAAGAGAGCAAGGAGGATCGTGTCAAGAGTTCTCCCATAGGTTCACCTCAGTCCACCTTTAAACCAAATAGTCGCGTTTACGTGGCTCTGCAACAGTTGAACGAACAAAATTCAGCGAAATCGAGAAGTCCGACGAGCCCGTTGGAGAAGTCTCCCGGCAGATCGCACTATTCGTCGCCGAATCACGTGGAGAAGATTTACGAGCGTAGCTTGCAGCCCCAGGTGATTCACGCGGATGACCTGGAATCGATCTTGCGACCTTCTTTGCAAGTTTCTGCTTACGGCGAGGCAGCCAGCAGCAGCTCTGGACGATCTGATCGCAAGACGCCTCCCAAAGAAGCGGTTACACTGGACGAACGGAACGAGGAGGTGGAGGAAGATGAGGAGGAGGAGGAGGTTTACGAACGGGTCGGGGAACTGCGCTACGAACACCTGGAGACTATCGAGGAAGACGATCAGAAGAGCGAGGCGTCCGTTTGCAGATACCCAGAGATCGGATTGAACCAGTGCCTGAAGATCCAGCAGTGCCTCCTGCCGAACGGTAGACCGAGAGTTCCTCAAGAGAAGAAGGAGTGCTCGAGCAGCAGCAGCAGCAGCAGGGAACAGCAGAGCGAACCTGCCAGGACGTTCGTCACGTTCCACTCTCCGAGCTCTCCTCAGTGTAGCAACCTGCAATCTCGATCGGCAGTAACTGGTTCGTTAGAGTGTACGGTGAAACAGGAGGAAGAACGGGAGGTCACGGAATCGCAGATCATGATTCTCGAAGACTTCGAGATCCCCTACGATTCTGGGAACATGAGCAACCGGGCGTGTCACACCCGGGAGAACAGCAATCTATCCACGGCTACTATCCCGGTGGACGAGCTGGAGAGTGAAAGGCAGACGACGGCAAAGTTCAAGGTCGAAGACGCGTGTCTTCGATTGAACAAGATGTCCGAGCAAACGATGAAGGAAGGAACTGGTGTGCCGGTTGGCCAGAAGCTTGAGAAAAGGGAAAGCGACACGGAGAGAACGAACTCTAGAGAGATCGAGGATCGTGGATCAGTGGTGAACGAAGTGCTGGTGAAGAATCTCCAGTTCAAGCAGGATATACCGAAAGATTGTGCCGAGCACGTCGGTGATTCGTTTAACAAGATCATAGAGCAGCACGTTGCTCACCAGAAACCGATCTTTCATAACGTGTTGTGCGACAATTACGAGAATGTGCAGAACGCCAGGTTTAAGGAGAACAAGGTGTACGTGACGAAGGAGGAGATGGAGAGGAAAAGGTTGATGGATCTGCTGAGGAAAGGGGACTACGAAACGGTGAAATCGGTGAGTGTGAATTTCATTCATTTAGATAAGCAACAGAGAGAGAGAGAGAGAGAGAGAGTTCACACAAAGTGTGTGTGTGTGTTTCTCACGTGATATAAATTACGCGAGATTCGAAACGGCTGAACAAGTTCACCGCGCCAACCTAATTATACATCGATGATAAACACACACACACACACGGTGAAACCACCTTATCTAGTATCTCTCGATCGATTTCAACCTTGCTACATTATTGTACACGTGTAGAACGAAAACGGTTGTGAATTTTCGCCGATGGTTAACCTTCGCAACTATCGTGATCGTTCCAGAAGCGTTAACCGGGCCATTTTAATTCGATTCGAGATAAGCTTCGGCCGAAAGATACGGCTGACAGCAAACCAATAATTACATTCCCATCCACCGGTGCATACATATATCGTGTTCCACACCGCCGAGTCAGTGGTTCTTCCAATAATTACAAGTCGAAATTAACCGGGATACAGTTCGATTCAGCTCTTTATCTCGACCGCGTGTACACAGGATCACCATTACCTAGCGAAAGCCTCTTTCAACTCGTTATACACACACTTGCAAACACACCTCTCTATACATGCAGGTATTCCTTTCGCCGGTTTCAACCATTCGACCAGGAATGGGGGATGGTTTGTAATCCGTAGGCGATTTCGAACTTCACAAATTTCACCGCGGACGATCCCTGCGAAGCATAGTAAACGGGGAAGGCCCGCGTGTTACGGTTCGCAGCGTGTGTAATAGAAAATAGTTGCGAGTTTGCCGGACAGAATTCGCCGAGCTT
This sequence comes from Habropoda laboriosa, assembly GCF_001263275.1. Taxonomy (NCBI): domain Eukaryota; kingdom Metazoa; phylum Arthropoda; class Insecta; order Hymenoptera; family Apidae; genus Habropoda; species Habropoda laboriosa. The sequence goes on from NW_017100262.1 coordinate 48,394, forward strand.
GTAATTACGTGAAATCTACGCGAATGTTTCGCGTTAATTTGCCCGTTGGATGGAAGTCGGGAGCTTCGTTAAACCTAGTGTGGGCGGAGTAACGCTCGGAAAAATAATTAGCCGCGATTAAAAGTTGCGCCCGCTTAGCCGAACGTTTTGCCCATACCTGTAAAGAGCGTTGGTGCACCGTTGAAAAGAAAACCAGGCTAAGAATAACAGAAATTATCGTGGAGGGGAAGAAGGGGTGGGTATCGTGGTAGTAGAGAAGTCGCGTTGCTCATGGTCGGTTGTTGAAGGTGCACGATCTCGAGACACGACTCACCTCCGCGTAAGAAACTGGTGGCGCAAGGGACCGGTGAAAGAGAAACGGAGACGGAGCCACGATTTATGATTCAGCCGGGCTGGGAACCGAGCATTAGGTATGCGGTTCATAGTACGCTTTAACGCGCAAGAAAGATGCAATAAATTGTAGCACGCGTGCTAGTACGTCTCCTGTTGGCCCGAGGGGAGAACGCGAGACTTACCCTTAACGAGGTTTCGCCTCTTTTTTTTTTCCTTTTTTTTTTCTTTCTTCTGCTTCTTCTTCTCTCGCCACCACGGCTTTGCTGGCTGGCTGGATGGTTGCTGCTGCTTGCTGCTGCTTGCTCAAGGACAGCGTAAATTAATTTTCGTCCGGACTCTATTCAACGGAACAAGCGGCTGACGTTGTAAACCATTATTCGAGAGGCGTCTCTGCCTTTCGATGTCGCAATTTTTCACCAACTCGTGAATTCCCACCTAAATTCGACGCTTCCGCGGGGAAATTTTGCCGGTAACGGAAACGCGTTCTGTAGATCTCAGGATGCGCAGAGAAGCTATTCAAAAGGATGGTTTGCCACGAGACAGATTAATAGAGGTGGTTTTTCAGTAGGTTGGTCGTACAGAAATGAGTATATCTATAGAACTGAATTTACTTGCAGCTAGCTGTCGTCTCCAAACGGTCGATAAAACGCCTTTGCACTCTTTTATTGGTTCTTCTCCAAAGCACATTCCTGTCGTGGCTATAAAAGCTTCTCCCCTTCTTTTTTTTTTTATTTTCGTATTGTCCGTATTAATCGTACGGTTTTGTGGATAAATACGGCCCCGAACGGGGCGCAAGACTGCCAGAGAATTGAAATGTATTCAAGTATGTCGCGTGCTGTTGCAACGAGAGGAATGGGAAAGCTAGAGGGGATTATCGCGGAACTAATGGCAAGCCACTTGTCCCGCTACCTTCCCTCTATGTTACCCTTTTTAATTCCGCTTTGACACGAGGATAACCATTGATGCAGGGATTACCGATGCAACGCGGCTACTGTGTTTCCCCCTCGAATATGCGTGAAATAACGAAACTGTGTCAAAACGGGCCGAGCAATTACCGTGAAACGATGCAAAATTAATAGAACAACCTCCGAAAAGAGAGGACCAAAAATGCTTCCGTTCGATCGATTCTCCTATGAAAAGTTTCACGTTCAGAAAAAAATTGAATTTTTCAAAGTTAAACCGACGACGACGTCGCGTGAACATGGAGGACAGCGGATAATGTCGCGGAAGGATGAAATTCGCGTGAAAATTCCGCGGCGTGTTCATCCCGTGGATCTCGAAACTCGCGAATCAGCTCGTAAATTTCCGCGCATCGAGGAGGAGGAACGTTCTCCGTGTACTCCCGTATGCCTGGACACGCTTCAACGACGGCGCGCGTATGCATTTCTGCACGTAGGGGGCTATGCACACGGACGCGAGCACGCTTACATATCGATGGGGTTACTAGCTACGTCCAGCTATGCATATTGGGGACCATGGTGCAGCTGTATTGTCCGCGGTCAGACGATACACCAGCCTCGACACGAATTATGACTTGATTAATTCCGCTGTGATTCAAGCTCACGTGGTAACACGTGGCGCTATAACGCGCGAGATTGTCACCGGCTTTGGATCATTTCTGGGTCTGGGGATATCAGGGGAGATGAGAGTCAACTGGGGAAGTTTCATGGGAGTTCGTGTCGGTCCTAGTTTCAACTGTGTCAACGTTAGAGAGAGTTCAACGGAAAACTTTGTACACCGAGTATTCGAGCTCGAATAGAGAGTGTGTGTCCATGTTTTCGAACAGCTAGGCTAATTTTTCAATTCGATTTCAAACGAAATGTTTCCCCCTTCGACAGGGAAAAAGGAGTAGGAACTTTTTTGTATACTTTGGTTGGCCAAAAAAATCGAAAATTCGACGAAACTCCCGCCGTGTGTGACCAATCCAACGTGGAAATTTTCGAGAAGCACTCGCGGTAAACGATTGCACCGGCCTGTAAAGTTTACCCTCGATCGTTTCAAGCTACTTCCCTGGAAACACGCCGAACAGAATGCAGCGGTGAGCGTTTGGTACACGTTCCATCGGGTTCGTTTGCCTCTACGAACGTCGATATTTTGTAAATTGTGCATGCGCCCTTACGAATTGATGCCCGTGAGTGCACACACCCACACGCCAATTTCTCTTCGTCTTTTTCAAATCTGAAAAACCTCCCCCGCACCACGGACCTCTGCAAATTACCAACGTTCATGTAGATACCAATCGATATCCACGGACGATCGATTCACTCCGTGTACGCTGTGATATGGATTGGCTGTCTGTGACAGTGTGCGTCTCGATTAATCCTCAGCTGATTTCAATGCATCGCGACCGAAATTATGTATGCAGCTGCACGTGCATTCCCCCGTTCAGATTAATTGGCGACAGGAATATGGCAATAAAAACACCGGAGGATACGGTTGCTTTCGCGATGAAAACCGGGGATTGATCGTGTAATCGAGACACCCGTGCTTTCCCTCTTTTGTCCTCTTCTCTTTCCGTGGAACGCGGTTCTTCCGTGAAAGAAGTACATAGTACTCTAACGTTGGAACTCTATTCCGACGTTAGAAATTCCTTCGGGTCGTTGTGCTGTCCGAACGATTTCGAGTCAACACACCTGACGAAGGTGAGTTTCACCGTGACTAATTGAGAACGCGAATATGAGCGTTAACGCGGAGTGCAAATATCGCGAGTCGACAGGCATTCGTAGGTGAACCATCGAATGCCAATGAAGCGTGAAAGAATTCACGGTCGAAGATAGAGGTGTTCTTCGCCCCGCTTGGTGAAAGGAGAAGCAGGTGTCTGTGGAAAGTCGAGGAACCGTGGTCTCTTTCGTACGACAGCGCCGTGTCTCGATTCTATCTCGCGCCTATTGCACTTCACTTTTCTTTATATCGGCATGTGTCGATGTATAAATTCCGTTTCGGCTCTTTTTCGTTTCTTTGTTTTTCTCTCATCGACGGAACAACCGTTTAAGAACCACTTTCGTTCGGTTCGGTTCTCGTGAAATTTATTCGCGCTTCGAAGCTCCTCCGTAAATTCACCCGGAGGGCCGCACCGTTAAATATGCTCCGGGAAATTCGTTATAAATTACCCGGGACTGAAACGTGGAAACATTTTATGTTTCACGGAACAAAAAATCCCGTCCAGGCCATTAACCGTTCATAATAGATAATCCTTTTAAATATTTCGCCGTGCGCGCGAGTCCCTCCCCTCTCATTCCAGGGGGGGAAATTAAAATTATTCGGCCGAATTCCCGATGAAACGTTCCATTATCAAATTTATATTTTCCCGGAGAGCCCCTTTAATCTTCGCGTGTACGTTTCACCCGTTCCACCACCCTCACGCATGAAAATTTATCGTTCTTTATTTTCTTAAGAGGACCGCCACTTGAACGGCTATATCCGCCGGCAGCAGATATTTTTAATCAATCATCAGTTAGCGATCGTTCCTGGAAGAAACGAGAATGTACGTTTTACACGTAGCAATTAATTGTTTGATTGAAACAACAGGCAAATGAATTAATTACACTGCAACCTGACGTTCTCCGGTGAGAATCTGAATAATTTAACCCCCGAATACACACGATGAATTAACATCTCCTGTTTTTTCGTACCTCGAAAAAGACTAAAAAAAAGAGAGGAGCTTTTGCAATTTTCATAGTGAATAGCGAATGAGAGAGAAAAGGAAGAATTTTTTTTCCACCGACCGCTGAAAAGCTTGTAATATCGTTCGTATATACTTAATAATGAATCACCGAACAATAAAGGTTCCCATTCCATTGTACGATGCCAATGGAATGGCAGAACGTAGAGAGAGCGAGAGAGAAGGCAGTGCCATCGAGGGCCCTTCGTCTAAAGGGCACGGAGTTATTTAGAAATCGAGCGTTGGACAAAGGGATGACACCTGCATAGTGTCCGAAGTGGGAACGCACAGTGTCGAGGCGTCGTCGCGTCGCCTTTGCCTCGTTGGATTTTCAATAGAGGTTGCTTCGATACCGTGGCGAAATACAACAGTCCACGTTGAATACCTCAGATATGTCGGAAGAGAGTGTAAATTGAAACGAGAGTCACAGAGAAAGAGAGAAAGAAAGCTAAGTTAAACGTTACGCAAACACTCTCTCTCTCTCTCTTCGACTGTTTGACTACCCTCGTTCGTTAGTATCTAGTGACGATCAGTTTTAAGTTAAACGTTACGCAAACACTCTCTCTCTCTCTCTCTTCGACTGTTTGACTACCCTCGTTCGTTAGTATCTAGTGACGATCAGTTTCACGGAGAATTACGCGCACCGTGTTGTCGAATAATATTACCGGCATTAAGACGCACGCAGCGAAAATGAGCTGGACAGCGCACACACGATCCTCTCGTGTTCCACGGATCAATTTCCTCCGCAGACGAAGACATACGAGTTGGCGCGTGTGCACCAGTAACGAACAGCCCGGGTATAAATTGCCCGATTGCCGATAGCCAAGCTGAACATGAAAGTACAAACGGCCATCGTCGGGCTGTATCAGTTTCGCGTGGTTTATTAGGGTCATAAAGCGTGGCAGTGGCAACAATTCGGACGGTATGCCTGTACGGGTTGCTCTACAGCATGGACTAAAACCGATCGATCTTCCCAAAATAATGAATTCCCTTTTTGATATATGATTTCGTCGGAATGGAGTTTCGTCGGTTGGTTCCATTGAGGTTGACACGCAGTGAAATCACGCTTTCCGCAACACTCGTAAAAACTCTACCGAGAACTTGTTCTACGTTCGTACACCCTGTATATTTCACAAAACCATCTCTAAAATAGTACCTATACCATAATTCAACATCTTTCACAATTCAACTGAAACATATCCTTCTATTCCACCGTTCCTACGCGAATGTTCCTCTTAATCTCGGCAGACCTGGTAGAGACACGTGGTTCTACCTAAGGGAACAAGCCTAACCAAAGACTCAAAGATACGAAACTTTCCGGCAACTTCACCGCGTTTTCAACACTTGCCAAGTGTACTCCTGCATCCATGCTGCGGTTCGTTCACAGAGGTTAGGCTGACGATCTATGTGTGTTCCATGGCCAGGTTACTCTGTCCGTGAACATCGGTGTTTACGGTGTACCTAAAGGCCGGCCAAGCTGTTCTCCACGCGTGCCTCTCGCGTACGTGGCCTGCCTCGTATTACGCGCCGCTTGTTGTGGCCAAATGCCACGAGTCTCTGGGCTTTGCTCGCGATCCGATCGACACGCTTGAGGTCGGCATAGTTTCCAATATACATCCAAGGAACTTGTCCGAAAGGTTCCAACGTCTCTCTTCTTCTTCTACTTCTCGTCGCGTGTTCCAATCGTACAAAGAGGAATTGGATTTCTACGAAAGGATAGGGAAAGGTCGGAGCTGAGCGGAGAACTGGAGCTGGGACGATTATACAAATCCGTTCTAATGGCGAATGTAGGAAACGTCTCGCTACATATCCGAACGATTCAGTCGTAGCAGCATCGGATCCTCAGGAGGATTAAGAAGCACGGTTATCGTCGACATACACGATTTTCCCTGGCTTTTGTGAAACGGTTCACCGATAAATCACTCCACATCCGCCGAGACACTTCCGTGTTTTCGTTGGAAATCTAGCTGCGAGTCTCCTCTACCATCCGCGGGTGTTATTTCAAAATTTCGGACACATCCACCGAGATACCGGGGAAATCCTTGAGAAGCAAGTTTCCGTATCAGTTGAAAGTTAGAGAGGAGTGAGCCTTCTGGACTGACGTAGAGGCGAGATAAAATTATACGAAGGAAGAACGCTAATTATACGCTGTAGTTATAAATTTCCCGCGTCTCGTTTAGAATACACGATCCAACGTTTCTCCTGTATACCTATTCCTGGATCGACGCTTCGAAAGTTCCTCGTATTTTTTTCCTTTTGCGACTGGCTGCACGTCGAACCCGGACTTGGGTCCCTTGGTTCCAAGTTCTGCGCGACGAGGCAGAGGGGATGAAGTTTCGAAAGCATTTTGATGAAACGGAGAACACGCTTTATCTACCTACGATTCCTCGTGAAACGTACGGAGAGTTGAGATAAAAAGGAGAGTCGGTAAAAGAAAAAGGGGTAAAAAGGTATCGGGGGGGAAAGCTGAAGGAGATCTGTTGGAATGTCGAGCTCTTTCTCTCTCGTCCTTTTTATTCCTCGATCTCTTCCTTCCGTCTATTTGTTCCTCATCTACGTTCGTCTCTCTTCCTCCACGCCAGCCTTCGCTTCTTATATTCTTCGCGTTCTCCTCCATCTGCTCTCGCAGCTTCTCTCCCTTTCTAGCTGCGGTTTTCCAACCTCTCTTTGCAGACGGGCAGAGAAGGAAGGAGGGAGGGACTGGCAAAAGGAAGACAGGGATCGCGGGGATACACACAGTGTATCTCTTAAAACCAGTTCGACCTATAACAGCATCTTTGCATCGGGCTCGCGGGAAACGAGAGCGCGTTTGCGCGCCGGCTTGCGGCTGAGTTATAGACGAAAGCTACGATCCGAAACATCTCGGGCGACTTTGCCACTCCGTGTGACCGTAACCCCAAAAGCCACGCGGAATTTCCTGACATGGATGCGGCCGGATTCCTAAAGGATGGCCTCTCCAGTTTGGTCCGCGAACAATTTTCCACGGGAAAAACCAGGTTCGGGCACTTTTCGAAATTGTAGCGCACGCAACGTCGGGAAACGAGAACAGCCTTTAAGCGACCTTAATTTCACCTTGGTATGACCTCCGAGTGACCCTAAATTTTCTTCCCTGTTATCGTGTCTCTTTTGTGTATTCAGACTACGTCTTTGTTCTCTAGGTTCCTCTTGTTAATTACTTTTTTGCGTCAAAGGGTTTACCACGTTCGTCGTGAATGAAATGTATCGAAGTAAAATTACATTTTTGCATAATAATGTTCCTGTAATTCGGTAACAGTATTTTCCGGTCTCGTTGAAAATTTAATCATTGGCGATACGTTAATAGTGTTTCAATGTTCGAC
>NW_017100262.1:55736-62703 GCF_001263275.1 Habropoda laboriosa
TGTGTAACGGGGTTAACAACGTTGATGCAACTGTTCCGTCGACTAGAAATCGGTTAGATTTGCGACGTTTCGGTTGGATAATTTTCTGGAAATCGCAGAGAATAAAACGGAGTACGTTCGGAATTGAACGGGAAAAGACAGAAGCAAGCTCGATACAAGCTGGAACCCTTTATCGACAGAGTACACGCGACGCGGGCTGGAGCCAATTTTCGTGGCGAGTCGCAGGATCGCGATCGGCTGGAAAGTGGATTTCTCCTTGCCCTCCTTTGTGTGGTAGCTAACTCGAAAAATTCCTCTCGAGATTCCCAAAGTTCGAAATTGCGCTCACAGTGCACAGTCACTTCCTGGTTTCGAGTATTGTGCACTTTCGAACGACATCGTCTGCGTTTTAGCGACCAAAACCCCTCCGTTTCGTCCGCCAATTCTACACCGAAACACGTTACATTGTCCCTTTACGCTCCGACTTTCCAGTATTCTCCGCACTTCGGCTGCTATTTCGCCGTGATATTGCCTCCCGGGAATAATTTTATCCCCTCAAGTTCATTGACCATCTGTAACCAGCCTATCAACGTGTCCACGTGTCCATCACGGACTCGATTTCCTCCGGAGAGAGAGACCTTCCGAAAAAAGAGGGGAAAAAATAGCCTTCCAGGAAGGACGTGCGTGGCCGAGATCGCCATATGGTGCCCGTCTCGTTTCCGACTCGTCGATCAAGAGGGTCGTCGTACCGAGAAGATGTTGTCGCTGTCATTCACGTTAACCCCACCAGGCTCGCTGAACATCTTCCATTAAAAACTCTGGCTAAAGCCTTGAAAATAAAGATTCTAGAATCCCTAAAAGATGGACTATTGTATTATATTATACTTGGTACTATGGTTCGCTACTTCGCCACTAGAGGGACGAACTGACACTAACATTTCTCACTAGTCCTCCCGAAGGCTATTATTAGGTACTTCGTATTATCGCTGTAACTTTTTAACGAAGCTTCAAACGACCTACGTTCATATGACATTTTTTCCTCAGATATATCCATAGAATATACCGACAAAGTTTGATCGAAACCAACTTGGACACCCGGTATATACAATTTCTGGCCCTATTCTAACCGTTTCCTAAGTAGCCTCACTTGACGAGTCTACTAGAAGGCTCAGGCTCTTTTCCCTGCTTTTTCTTTCTCTATTTATTCCCCCGTTCCGTAATCTACCTTCGTACTTATCGTTCGACGCACAGTAACTAACGTGAATCGATATCAGCGCAAGTGTAGAATATTCTAAAACCGAATTTCCCCCTCCGACACGAGACAGAGTTCCTATTCTAAAACCGAATTTCCCTCTCCGACACGAGACAGAGTTCCTCGTACAGACTTGAGTTTTACACGAGAGGTGCATCGTCGTATCGATATCAGCGCAAGTGTAGAATATTCTAAAACCGAATTTCCCCCTCCGACACGAGACAGAGTTCCTCGTACAGACTTGAGTTTTACACGAGAGGTGCATCGTCGTATAATAAACGCTCGATGACGACGCTGAGAAGCGGGAGGATAAGCGATCGAGGAAGAACTACACAGCTCGTTCCACTTCTGTGTTTCCGCGATCCGCACGCCGATACTTTACGACGATCGGTCGCATGGCGGGCACGTGATAAAAGGGACGAGGATGCGGAGCAGGGTTCTGCACACCGGCGGAAAATGAAATTTTCCACAACAGAGCGTCGCATCACGGATATGAGACGTGTGCGCGCGAACCTCGATCGAAATTTTCCGGCGAGCGCGTCTCCGAAGCGATGCAACCGGGGGGCCGCGCTTTGCATGAAATGCAAAGGCCGAGCGCGCCCGGTCAACGATGCGCCTTTATTGAACTTCAGCTGATTACGCGAAAGGGATCCTACAACTATTTCTCGCACCCGCCCCGGGGGCCGTTGCTCTCTCCATCAGCCGAAGTTGACGCTCCGATGGAAACTAGAAAGGAGTAGTTCGCTCGCTGGGAAATTAAATGCCCTGGCGGCGGGGATTAGAGTTCCACGGGGTTCTGCCACTTCTTGCGTGGATTTCCAGCAACTTGCTCGTCCTACCGAAAGTCCAAGCTGCCCTCTATGCTACCGTGTCCGTGAAATCTTCTTTCGAGCACGATTTCCCGGTCGAATCTCCGAGTGAATCCGAAGAAATATTTCGCGATTCTTCCTGGGGTAATTAACTGGGGAAATAATTTTCAGGTGGTAAAAGTAAGTTTAAACGGCTGGAAAAATTGATTTAGTAACTACAGACTCTTCTCTACAGGATAAAACAGGAACCGTGCGGTTAGAGTGGTTAGTTACGTGAAAAGACATTTGTGCTCTAGTCATCGTTCGAGCGATCTCTAAATTTTTCTTTCACCTTGCGTAAGGGGTGAACGAGCGTCTGCCACTTTCTGTAACTTTCTTCAGATAGAAAGAAAATGACGGTGAATCAGGAGGAATCGATTAACGGTCACGTCTTACGGAAACGAATGGCGTAGTTCGTAACATCTGTCGTATTAGCTCGGTTGTCGTGCCATATGCAGGCTGCGAGAGTCAGGCGGCGCCTAATAGCGTCAACGAACGAATAACTTTCCTTCGACACGTACATAATGAACTTAGACTCTCGAAACGAACGTCGTTTTCTCCAAGATTCGTTTAAAAGCCACGTTTAAATCCCTCCGCGAGAAAATTACATTTCCTCGGAGAACTCCGACATTCCAAATAATTTCTAACGTAAAAATCTCTAGAATTCCGCGCAACTCGCCTAAATTCACAACACAACGGTCAGTTATGTGACACGAGGTTCCTCGACATATTTTCACCGTGGCACGGTTCCACAGTCGCCCCGTTCCTTTCTTCCTTCTTTTAAGCCACGTCCCGTTTTATCCGAACCGAGTAAGCAGTTGTTTAATAATGAATAATGCATGGAGGATAATGGATCAGAAGGAAAACGCGGCGACGATGAAAGAGCCTGTTTAAAAAGGGTTCGCAATTTCCTGAAGTGGCGCTCGTCCCTCGTGTATTCCCGCGGTCTGTGTGCAGCTGGCACACTTGGCCGCGCACAGTCTTGCCCCGTCCCCAAGTTTATTAGAACACGGACTTTGCGGCCGCGGTTAAGTAAACTCGCGGGGAAGGGAGAGCGCTATCTACTTGAGGGGTGTAACAAGAATCAGACGAGTCCCCGGTTAATTGCTATTTTCGCTAATTAAGAAAGTCCGCGCTTCTGCCGGTCTATTTGGTCAACTTAACGTATAAATCTTGCGGAGGAGCAATTCCCTTTTTTTTTCTTCAAGTCTTTATTGAAACGTTATGGTAGGTAAGTCGCTGCTTGCTTTCGTCGTATTGTTAAACGACGAGAATCGAGTATGTTTCTGTTTTTTTTTTTTCACGTTTTTGTTGAAACATTACGGTGGCTGAGTCGCTGCTGCCTTCGTATTTTTAAACGACGAGGAGAGATCGAATCGAGCTTGTTTCTGTTAACAAAAAGTTTAAACGATAAGCTTGCTCACAAATATTTGTCCGCCCGTTTATTGCAATAGTAACATAACATAAAAGGAAGAGGAGAAAATCGAGAAATATACAACAACATCCTCTCGCCAACTGGAATCATACAATTTCATACAAACATACAAAAACTCAGCATTGATGTATTCGTACACATACGTATTCAACAAGCTGAATGTTCGAATAATAAGCTTACGTACAGCCCTGTACAGCAATAATAATAATAATTACATTGTTACAGAAACGTAATCGTAGATAGAACCATGTGTAACAATAGACCTGATATGGCATTGATAATTAAATCATCCAAAATTGCGTACATCGTGGACGTAATACCTAATACAGGAGGCTTGAAAATACACCCTTTGCAGAAAAGGTTCAAAATTGGAGAGAGTTAACCCTTTCGTTACTATAGGCGTTTTGAAAATTCGCTCGCACTATACTGTTTAGTTTAAGCTTAGTTCAACCCCTTAATCTATGATTTCTTTTTTGATTACTGTTCGTTCAAAATAAGAATAACCTCGCTCTAAGACCGATTTTCGTCTGTTCTGCGCATAGGCAGAGAGCGCAGCAGAGGGTAAGACGGAGAAAAGCGTAGGCGGTTAAGTGGGGGTTTGGACGTTCCAGCCCTGCCTTAGACACGCCCCATGCGCGAAACGAGGTTATTCTTATTTTGAACGAAGAGTAGGCCTCTAAGCGTCAGCGATTTACTGTTTTAGTACTGTATCAGGTAACGAAAGCTAATCTGTTACAGGTTAATTACATTCAGTAATCTTCAGTCTGACGAATTAAAGCGAAAGATAGGATTACAATGAATTTTTCTTACTGATATCACTATTTTTCTCACACGTTCGCCAAAATCTCTGCCACGAGTCTGACACGTTGTTATGGGTTAAAGGGTTAATAAATCAAATTTTGAAAGGGTACGACCAAACGAACAAATTTTTGCAGCGGTGATTAAAAATTTACCGTCGGTCATCCGCGTTACGCAGTAAAGTTTTCCTTAGCGAGGGGGTTAAGGGTGAAGATCCACAAGGAATGAGCTGTGAATAAAGCTACCGCAATATTTCCTGCATACTTATTAGCGGTAGTGCTCGAAGAGAGAGGTGTGCGATCCCTCGAATTTATCGATCTCCGAAGGTACACAAGTTCCAATGGAATGCAGAGGGTGAAACTAGGGTGGAGAATGAACAGCGAGCCACGGGGAAGAAGGTAAATGTTTCGAGGGAGGGTTCGGTAAGGGTGTTTCGAAGGAGGAGGAAGTTATTACATGAAAAGTAGGTGCGCAAATATCTCGCTCAACCGGTGTACACCTCTCGTTTCTAATTTATCCCCCCGGCTTAAGGGGATTAAAGCGACAGAAATAAAAGCTGGATACGCTCGGCCTTAAATCCTCCACCCTCTCTCTCTCTCTCTCTCTTTCCTTCCAGTTTCGCTTTAGAAGAGGGAGCTTCCGCGAATAAAGGGTGTATAAGAAGCGAATAAGGGAAATTCCTATCTCACGGACGAGGGCACATGGGGTTAATTAGTATTTATCGCAAGAATAAGCCGGAAGATTGGCTAGCGGCCGCGAACTCGTTTCGAATCTCCCTCGAGTAGAATCTTGGGGTTGAATTTTATCGCTCAACTTTCCATCCAACCTTATCCCTCCCTGTGCATCGCGACACATTTTTTCCTACCTTTTTACGAGCTTGCATTTTTCCCGAGCAACGCGAAAATAAAGAGAGTGTATTAAAACACCGGTGAACGCTCCCTCTCCCTCCCCCCGAAAGACGCGTAAGCCTGCGGAGTGTCGATTGCGACGTAAATTGAAAAGTTTCCCAGGGGTAGATGAAAACTGAGTAGACACTGGGGAGCGAGAGTGATTTACAAGGATTCGTGGAAATTCGTGGGGAATCGTTCGGTTTCATCGTTTCGAAATATCTGAATCGGTGATTTATGAAACTCCCGGTAAAAATCGCCGTGCTTGATTTATTTAACAAATTTAATCGCGATATCTCGCGTTGACGTTTCTTCCTTTTTTCGAAGTTTGATCGTTCGTTCTCGCGAATAAATAAGGGAAGAGAGGAAACTGTGCACATCGTCGAATGAGTCTGTTCGAGGGTTCCTTAATCTTCGGGGCTGCAAGATATCCGCGGTGCCGCTCGAAAGGTCGTTTGTCGTATCCTTTACGCCACCGTGGGTCTGGAGTTAAGCTTAACATCCTATCTTTCACTCTGTTCGGCCGCGTCGTTTTTCCGAACCGAGTATCCAAGGAGGATGCTCTCTCTTCAACGGTGCAGACAATGGCCACCATTAATCTTCATAGTACGTCATAAACCGCGAAATAAAAGCAGCTCGTCTGTTGCTGTTGCGTGTGAACGCTCGCAAAACCTTTATAGGCAAACCTTGTTCCTCGTGGCAGCTTTCGGAAGAAAAGAGGAGCTCGTCGAATGCAATTATAAACCGAAGAGACACCTTGTTCTTGGTTCTCTAAATTAGTCGTTACGAGAATGAGAAAACTTTCTCGGAAGATATTTCGCGTTATTTGGTACTGTTACAATAGGTGACAAAAGTGTCGAGTTGTCACGCTGTTCGCCCTGTTTTTACTATCGTTAACGCTTCAGCGGCGCTCTCTTCTCATCCTGTGGCGCTCCGGAGTCGAATTTTTTCTCTCGTTCACGGTTTTGCTCCTTGCTGTTCACGCCCGCTGGACATTGTTACGGTCGCGGTACTTGTTTTTTCTTCTCTCTCAATGACAGAGGTTGCGGAGCGTATTTAGAGCGAGTCGGTAAATCATAAAATCGATGGAACGTCGAGGTTGCATGAAAAAGGGAATCGAGAGGTGGTGTATCGTTCTCCATAAATATAAAACGTATCTTTATCCCGTTTATATTACTGCTGGCCGACTCGATCCCCGTGGAAAGAGCCAGTTTGTATTATTGTATTATGGAAATGCCCCGGGTCTGAGTCGATGGCGAAAGGATTCGACGGATATCTCCTGGACAAACACGCGTTCACTCGAGGAAAATACCTTTATGCCTGCTGACATCCGAGCAAAATGGCACACCGCTCTTGTACCTTTGTAGACATTTACGTAGGAATACGTATGTACTTGTGTGTGTGTGTGTACTAAATTCGTTTCGATTCGTTTCGTCTACCTTTAGGGGGGGATCTAACCAGACATTTACGTAGGAATACGTATGTACTTGTGTGTGTGTGTGTGTGTACTAAATTCGTTTCGATTCGTTTCGTCTACCTTTAGGGGGGGATCTAACGAATCTTCGTTGGTGGCAGTACGATAGCGGCGATGGTCATCTATCCTAATCTATTTGAAGGGATTGATGGATAGATGTGAATCCTGCGGGGAACAGGGATTTCGCGACGGCCTAATGCTGTCATAAATCTAACACCTTTTTCTTACTAAATCTCACTTCTCGTTCATTATACCTCCTGTCGTTTCTCTCTTTTAGCACCTGCACTTTCGCAG
>NW_017100262.1:62793-76682 GCF_001263275.1 Habropoda laboriosa
GGAACTCTTCGCGGCGTTCACTCCCGTTCACAAATATTAGGACACTCGCTGAAGTAAAGCAAACCTAAACAGTCGTTGCAAAATTATCGAGTTCCTAAAAGTAATTATTCAAAAAATAGATTGAAATAAGTTACTAATAGCGTCACTATATCGTCATTACGCGAAGACCTTGCAAATTTAAAAAATCTGTTCGTATAAATACTGAAACATTGTTCTCTGCTGTTTTCCTCACAAATCTACCATTCGCGAGAAGAACACTCCGTATATTTTTACCTATCTAACTTTGTATACCAGGGGTTGACAACCTTTCGATTAGAAAGGGCACTTTACCTTAATTTTGCTGGAGGGGAAGTTCTAAGCTTAAAGTACATTCAATACATATTTATTTCAAATGAATTTATTAATGTAAAATTCTACTGGTTCGCCCTACGCACCAGTAAAACCATTTTGCAAAAATATCTGGCACATTGGCGGGCATTTTAACCCTTACGTCAATAACCAGAATTATCATCTACTTTATCGTTCAATTTTAGGATATTACAATCTTCTACCTGAAAGATCAAATATTTTAAGTGAGAATTATGTAAAAGGGTACCCGGTTGTTGACAGTGTCCTAATACTGACGAAGTGAGAGCAACGAAATCCTTGGAACAGTGTGAAAAATATTCAGCCCAACAGTAGACGTTTTTTTCTTCAACGAAGATAATTAATCCTATATGACAAAGGGGTAGACGCGGTTCGTCTAATTTCACTTTAGCACGACAACAGTAGAATCGCGTGGCCGTGGTCCTGTTACACCAGTTGCATTTCCGGCGAGGCAGGTCGTCGTTGATCCGCGAAGCGCGGCGGCATCGCGCACCAATTCGGAAATTGGAACGTGCTCGCCCGTAGAATTTACGGGCAAGCATCTGGCGGCAGCTTAATAAAGCTTCCGCGGCAGTGGTTTCGACCAAGACTTAATTAGCTCCTGGCTCGTGCTGCCTCAAACTCGCTCCCTCTCTCACTCTCTCTCCTTCTCTTTCTTCGACTCTCCGTCTCTCTTGTTGCGGGCCGCAACACCGGCAACCGACATGGTTTATGTCGACTTTCTGGCTTCCGTCGAGTCACGTCGTGACTCCACTTTCCTCTGTCCTAATTGAAGACGCGGGACGAGCGCGGAATTCCCGCCGAAATTGCGACTCCGGCGACAACCATCGCCGCTAGTCTCGTCAATCGAACGTATTCAAATTAGGAAATCTCCAGGTCGATTTTCTCACTTTTTCCCCCCGCTGTCTTTCTTTTCGCTGTTCTAGAATTGTCCCGGGGGATTCTGCGACAGCCTCCAGTGAAATTAATTAGTTTCTGTAATTAACCCGACCACAAACACTAAGGTTTACCCGGCGAGGACAATTGAAACTAAGCGTTTTATTACCATCCGCATCGAGTGGAATTACTTCGCAGACTCGCCTTCCTATGAGTTTCCTCCGGCAAAGATCTACTTGTGAATGTTTAATCGACGGAATTTCGCGAGGGATTCGTGTGCATTTCATAAGGCACGTCGCTTCTTTGAAGCTTGCGACGAGGATACGTGAAGCTTCGGCTTGCTTCTACGCATCCTGCAGAAACTTTCAGTACACGTTTCTTTTCACCGTGGAGAAATTGGAAGAGCGAGGAGGAAGTACAGCGACGCTAATAAACGTCAAGGCTCTCCCTTTCCGCGTTTGATTTATTCGCTTGCAGACAATTTTCCATGGAAGATTATTTCGATAGAGCGTCGATCAGTTGTCAGAAGCTTCTAAACCGATGTCACGTGAAAAGAGACGGCCCTAGTCTCCTTGATCCCTTGTGCAAGTTAGGACGCTATACCAGCTGTAAGGATCCTCCGGGAAGATGGAACGGGCGATGAAAGGACAGGCTACGAAGCTGCTCAGAAAACGCTGTATCGCTTAACGCGATCAAAACTGCCATAATGACACCTTGTCGATGCCTGGGAAATGGCTTCTTCGAAGTATCATCTCTCCAACCCTGTTGTACATCCGCTTTAAATAGCTTCCTTACAGATTCCCAGCGTGGAAACGAGGAATTCTATTCGAAAATTCCAAGGAGAGATCCTCCGTCGGGCGATCTCTCGGATTGATTCCACCCGTCGATAATCCCGATACGAAGTTTTTACGTCCCAGACATCCAGTTCCAACATTTATCATTCCGTAATCATCTCCCTGGAAGCGTTCCGAGTTAATCGTTTCTCCATTAACCAGGCGACGAACTCTCTCGATCGGTAAGAACTCGGAGATTCTCTTCGGTAATGTTCTCGCTGGTGGAACCGAGGATTGTACAGCTCGAGACACGTCGTATCGTGTAGTACACAACGTGAATTGTTCTCCGTTATTTCGAGACGATTTTTGTCCTCGGCGTGGAAGAACGAAGGACGAGAGGCGAGAGTGTTTGAACGTTTCTTTGTCCATTGTCCACGGTAATTCCACCATTACGATAATATTGGAGGGATTATTTAAGGAAATCCCGCGTGAGTGGGTTAGAGACGCAGGAGTGATTTGAACAATGGCGTTTATTATGAGAATTAATAATTGTATTCGAGGGAGATTCGCGATAATCACAAAGCTACGCTCACGTTTCAGCCTCCCTGTAGACTGTTCTCTCGTTGCCTCGCTGTATCCTTACACCCTCGCACATTCTCTCGCTCGTTTCAGGTATTCTTAGATAAAATTTAGTCACTTCTATCGGAAAAAATTCTGAGCCAAGGTGTCCCCTTGTTATTGCTCTTTTTTGGTGAATACAGAGGCCTCGATTTCGCAGCTCTCTCGCTCTTTTCCAAAAATTTCTGAACTAAAAATCGGTCACGCTCGAAACTCTAGCACTTTGACTCGTTACTTCCATGTTCACAATATCGGGACGACCGCCTGGTGAACCGGAAACGCGTGCCGATCTCGAACACGGCAGCGTTAACACGGGGGACGCATTTCCACGGTAATATTAACGTCCGCGTCTGTGTAATACCGGTCTGTTTATCAGTTGCTTTCGCGGGATACGTTACAGTCCCACATTTGCACTGGTATTTTCATTAAATAACGATGATTGGCACGCACGGGAGCAACAGCACCCGCGGTAGCAGAGAGAGAGAGAATTCGGACCAAGTTTACGTTTCATTTCGCCGGCCGGATGGAAACGGGTCACGTAGATGGAAATTGTTACGCGAAATTGAGGGAGTGTGCGTGGAAAAGTCTGTCGAATTGTTAGGCGACAAGGCCAGTAGAAAACTTAAAGAATCAATTATTTCCTAATAGAAAATTTCGTTAGGTAATTATTCGTTTTCGTTCCATTTAAATTATTCACCGAGCAACTATTCGCTAGCGTTATCTGGCACGGTCAAATAACAGGAGAAAAATCGGACCGGGCGTGTCATTTGTCTGGCAGCTGGGCAGGGGGCCGCAATATTCACGGTTTACGTGCAATTTCTGGTTTCGTCAGGCGCGACGAAAAAAAAGAGAGATAGATAGAGAGAGAGAGAGAGAGAGAGAGGGAGGATGCCTAGTGACGACGGTGAATTATCACGCTTATCTGTACTGCGTGTACTGGAATTTCTGGTAAAAGCCCGACTGCTTCTCGCATGCAGGAGATGCAGAGTTATGCGCTGGCGATAATACGCTCGCGTTACGTGCAACGGAAGTCGGAAGTTATTCCCTAACGTTCGCGTGTGTACTTCGGCGAGGCTGATTGCGAAAAGAGTTCGTTTGGACGAAATAATTGTCACTCCGTTGTGTCGAGCAACCATGTTCACTTTCGAACTAGGCAAGTTAAATCTATCAACGGTTGGTAGTAATAGTAATCACGTGTTTGTTACAGGAGTAAGATAATTGAGGTGTAACAGCGAGATTTGAGTAGAACTGTTGTAATAACCTATTATAATTCTAAGCAAATAAGCGGAGGAGAGATGTGAAATGCGGAGCTACTGGCGAAGACAGGGATTGGAAATTAGATGTTACAGGAAATTAAAGCTTAATTGAAATTGCGGTGGTGTGCGAGGGACGTGTGGAAGCTCGTCAAATTTTACAAATACTAAGAGAAAAGAACTTCCATTTTGGAGGATCTCTATCTCCTGATATTGATAGATTAGAAGGTTCAATATTGGAGTCGAGGTTAAAGGTTAATCACTTAAACACTCAGCCTATTGGGGAATTCGAAATACGCTAAATACTCGAAGAAAATTTCCATTTTTGGAGATTATCAACACACTCTATGTAAGACCTCCATGAGCGATCCTTAATAGTTTCGAAGGTTTATCATTAGAGTCGAGGTTAAAGGTGAATTATCACTTAAACACTCAGCTATAGGGGAATTCGAAATAAGCGAAATACTCGAAGAAAATTTCCATTTTCGGAGATCAACAGACTCCCATCAGTGATCTTAATAGATTGGAAGTAGCCTGGTGCGTAGATCGCACGTTCGATACGCTTTCGTCGAAGGGAAATCTACGGTCTAGGCACCGACAGGGTTCAAACTACATAGCACGCCCCCAGGGGCTGTAAACGGCCGAATACGCATACCTCGTGACACTGTAACGTATATGATACACGGAGCCGATGTGCAAGCCGGCACATAGGTCGGATCATTGCGCGGCCATGTTCAGGCGTGCACGCGCGCCACCGTGAAAGCGTCGAAATGACGTATGCGGACTTGTACGACACACCGGTTGTCGGCTCGAAAAGTGGTTGAATTATTTCCTGGCACGTGGCGCGATCGTTAAACCCCTCCATCCTCCTTTTACATCCTTCCCACCCCTTCCAATCTCTTCCTGCTCCTCCACTTTTCTTCTCTCGCCTCTCACACACACACACACTGTCGCGAATTTTACAGGACCGTCGGGATTTGCATTTGAAACTCGGTCACGAATAAAGAGGAAAAAGATAGAAAGAAACCACCAAGGTGTTTTACTTTTCTCGAAGACTGGCATTCGAATCTTTCTCAGGCTAAATTTTCCCCTACAGCCACTGTATTTTTAACAAACCTCCTTTCCAACTAAGAGCTTTCATACTTTTTAACTGCAGCTTTTTCGAACCTTCTTCATTTGCGTTTCACCCTTCTTTCTTTTTGTTTTTCGGGAGGGTCAATTTTGATACGGCTCTCTATCGACACCGGAACTATTCGCAAGTGTTCCCTCTTTTCCGAACGCCGCGTCACCAGGGGGGGATAGAAAATATTCGGGATATTTGCGAGCAGAAGCGACGTTACAGGCATAAAAAACACGATGTAACGGGCGAATAAATATTTGCCATCGCGTCGAATAACACCGGGAGAATCTCCCTATTCGTTCATCCTCCAGCGTGCCACGGAGTTTCGATATTAAGCAAACATTTACAATTTCCGTGCTATTTCCCACGGCGGGACGCCGCACCGGTGTATCGAGCCGGCCAAACAGAAACATTACGCTTAGCCTTCTCCTGCATTCTATTAATCGCATTCGATCATCCACACGGCCGGCAAACATTTGCAAAACACGTGCTGTTCGACGATACGTTCTCGTCTGTCTCTCTGCGATCCTCGCGCGTTTTCGAGACAGACACGACCGCGTGAGAATTTCACCGGGAGGTCTCAAGACGTCGGACGGATAAATATTGAGCAGCTCCCAGAGGAGAGACCGACGAGATGGCGTCTAGACAGCGTCAGACACAGTCACGATCGGACCGTGTCGTTGAATCGACGATAATAATGCCGCCTCCCTTTTGATCCCCTTTACCTTGTCTCCTCCTGCGTCGCCACTGGCAACCGTGAGCACGCTTCGAGATATCCTCGTGGAAAGTGTTCTCTAAAAGTCGCACCCTCTCGAAAATTAGAAACGTGAAATTTTCCTTCTTTGCGAAAAGTTTCGTTTCAAAACAGCGTTTACGCTGTGATAAGTTTTCCGAACGTTCAGCGAGGAGAATGGGAGAAAAACGATTCGCGATGGTTGGGGCGTCGCATCGTTTCGAGGAAAATGCACCAGGGTGTCGTAAAGATGCTGCAGGGGGTCCAGACGTTCCAGAGGTGGTTAGACCGAGAGAAGGAGAGGGAGAGAGCGTTTATTTACTCTTCTCACTATGGGCCGGGCGTTGATTTTGCTCTTTATACAGTGTCGTTGCTTGGCAAGACCGTTGTTTGCTCTTTACACACCGTGAATTCGCAGCTTGCGTCCACCACTTCCTTCTGTCATTCGGGAAACGTTAATCGCGTCTTAGCCGAAACTGCTCTGAATTATTCCAATCCACTGTTGAACTGGTGTCGCGAAATTTTGTCGTCGAATTTCGAATTCTATTCGATAAACGGAATAATACACTGATCGACGTGCTCTATTCGAGCGTAAACGGCACGAAACGGGGGAATTCGGGGAAAGGATTTGTCGCGAGATTTTCGATCGTCTCTTCACCGGAGCGTAAAGTCCATCGGTGAAATATTGATAATTATGCGCATAAAATGTATCGCTAATTACGTTCATATTAAGCGTCGTTATAATTATGCACGAGCTGGCCGTGCTATTTATTATTTTGGAACGGTTCGCAGGATACAGACAATTAAGCTGGCAAAATGTATTCCTCTTAATTAAAGCGTCCAGCCTTTGTTATTGTTTATACCGACTGAAGAAGAGGGAGAGAGAGAGAGAAGAAGGAGAGCGAGCACAACAGAGCCAGGCTATAATAATTTTTCTCTGCAAGCTGTCCTCGTCGCTTGACGGAGAGCTCAGGTTAAAACTCTCCTTTTCTCTCCTCTTTTTTTTTTCGTTCACAGACTGTGAAAGCGCTTCGGTGACTGACACTCCGGTGATTCTTTGTGAAATATCGCGGATTCGCCTCTACGGCCATTCAAAAGAATCTTCACCGTTCACCTGCTCTATTTCATTACGATAATGCAGCCTCCACACCTTATCAGTCTCGCGGCATTCCGCCACGACGATATTAATACAGAATTTTCGTTCCAACGTCTATAGTCTATATTGTACGCAGACGGAATCGGAGAAAATATGGTTCGCGGAGTAAATTGCCGGATACTTTGTAGATGTCCATTCCACTCGAGATCGCGATTTCTTCGCCACGCCGGACTGTTTCTTTCACCCTCCCGTAACGTTTGACGGGCCCGTTCAACCCCGTTACGCGGCTCCCTGTTTTCGTCCCATTAAACCGACAATTCGAGACGAACGTTTCGCTTATCGGGGCACGTAAATCGGCACGGGACACGCGAGATCCCTTTGTGTCCGTAATGCTCTTTTTCCTACGGACCGACGATTTCACACCAGCCGAGAATCGCCGTCATTTTCCTGGCCGAAACGCGTCACACGGCTTTTCCACCTACCCTGGCAAACCTCGATTCGGCTAGCTTTTGTCCGGATTATATCCTCCGGTCTTTACTCCTAAGAAAACTAACTGCCAGCTATTTCAGATAAACGAACAGTTCGTACACCTTCGAAACAGACGAATCAACGAGATCCTCGCGAGTTTCGAACAAGTCTCGTTCGCATGACGCGTCTGTAGAGCGAAGTAGATTTGGATTCGAACGTGTGAATTGGCAGAAATTTATCGTTCCCACGCGGCCATACCTCGCGGGAATCTTCTCGTGTACGGTGAAACAGCTCGCGGAACAGCCATTTAAAGGAAGACGCAAGTTCGAAACTGGAAACAATAAACCGGGTTAGTCGCTCGACTCCGCTGTGCAGAGGTCCCTGCGCGTATGCAACCGATACGTGCACCGGTGTTGCGATGGTGGCCGGTTCTAGTCGTACTCAGGCACTTTCACGATCGCTTTCCACGGTAGCGACTTTCTCCGATCGTAAGCAGTGCCGAGGAGATGACTTGCGTTTGTAAACTTGAGTAATAAGCGGAGGAAGATTCTTTTTTTGAAGCAGCGTGATTCGGGTTTAGGTATCGTGGACCACGGTAATCGAAAATCGATTGGTCAACTTCCAGCACGACCCTTGCACCTGTCCACCTAGTTCTAAGCGCATCTATCTTCGTCATCGAGCTTCTTGTTTTTCGAAACGGAAAAACCTAACCTCTCTTTCTCTCCGCCTCCAACATTACCGTTGGCAAAAAAAGAAGAAAATAGAAAAAAATGGAAGGGAACTTTACTGCACACTTGCGGCTTTTGTGCTTTCTTTTACGGGGACCCATTACCTTTCATTACCGTGGGTTTTCATCCACAAAGGCTCCTGTCGAATCGCCGCAGTTTCGCGTGAAATTACACGACGATTGAAACGCTGCACCGATGTCTCCCCTTTTACGAGTACACTTTCGACAATTAATTTCGCCGCCATGTGTTGACAATCACGGCGCACATTCGTTGTACGGCGTTACGTTCGAGGGAAAAAGAGAGAAAAAGTCAACGAGATCTCTAAACTCCTATACCCTGTGTACCGTTAAGAAACGGTAGCAAGTTGCCGAAAAGTTTAGCCTAGTTGAAGGTGAAATTACGAACAACCCAGTTCCCAGATGTCGGTCATTTAGCCTCGCAACTTTCAGGGGAAATTGCCGATGAAAGGAACGCGTCGTCGATTCGACGCGGAAACGCGAGGTCAGAAAATTGCGACCGTTTTCAATCAGGTCTACCAACGAAAGGTTTAATTTCCTGCGACGAACGGGTCACGATCCCGGAGTAGCCACCGGAAACAAACGTCGCGAGAAGGTGGACGAACTTCGACATGTGTCGCGAATCGTGGAAAAAACAGCTGCGACGTGTTTACGCGGTTGAAACGTTCCGTCTGGTTATTAATCGAAGTAGCCAGCGTTGTATTTGCAACGAGGTTCCCGGAGAAACAAGTGGCTCGCGAAGAACTGGAAGAGAAAAATTGAATCGTCGTCTCGTTCGATTAACCTTTTCGGTACGGTAGAGTCAGCGCGCGGAACAGTCCCTATCGGCGGATATGCTGGACCGCCAATGTGTTCGCTGCGGCCGATAGAGTTAGACTGGAATGTAAATCACGGTTGGTTGAAGAAGACAATGAAATAACGCCTACGCGATGTAAATTAGGATCTCTAGCTGCAGCGAATGCATTTCAGACGGCGTCTATTGCCGGAGCGCGCCGTACTTTAATTACGATATCAGAAACGTAGCTTGGTATTACAGAAGAAGAAGTGTATCCACGAATATTCAATCGACGAATCGTACGCCTGTTACGCAGAGTGTTACGATAAAATTATGCAAATCGAGGATCAGATTGAAAGTTTTACGGGGAGGGAGAGAATGCGTGCGTATGGTAAGGGAACGGAAATTATTAGTTGGCTCGACAATAAGGCGCTTCGTGGAATAACGATTCCGCACTGGTCGCGTGATGGTAAAGTGAAACGATGTACAAAGCGAGAGAGAGAAAATTTGCGGGGATACAGGCGATCTCTCGATGTACGCGCCGGATGCTGGAGATTGCGATAGGATGTCGTGGCTGGCGAAAAAAAGCGCTTTACCTGCAGGTAAATAAAGAGCAGGTGCATGTGGCGAAGGTAGAGAGGTAATTGTACGATGTATTTACTGCGTCCTGTGCCCGTATAATTCACGCTGGACGAACCAGTATGCGGGATGCTCCTTTTTCATCGTCCTCCCGTCTCTCTGTGCTCCCACTTTTCTTCGTGTTTTCCTCGTGTACAGTGTCCTTTCAACGAGGAGGGAAGATCAGGTCCCCTTCCGGTGAACTGTTTTTTAGATGGAGCGTTTTGTATTCATAGGGTGTGCCTCGAGTTAGAGATAAGGGGATGGAGACGCTCTAACTTGTTTTCTTGCCTGTCCGTCACAGTGACAGCCTTTAAAGGATAGGCCAGTAATTTTAAACGAGGGATTATTCTCGTGAAAATGAAAATTACCGAATTGTGTTTGAATAATTGAACGAACAGCGTCACCTTTCCTCCCTCGTTCTTGAAAGAGACTGATCACGAATTCGTTCAAGTTCCGAAAGGTCCTATTCTCTAGCTCGTGAAACTGAAAATTATCGAATTGTGTTTGAATGATTGAACGAACAGCGTCGCGTTACTTAAATTCGATTTTCTTCTCTTATTCTTGAAAGAAACTAGTCACGAATTCGTTCAAGTTCCGAAAGGTTCTGTTCCCTAACTCGTGAAAGTGAAAATTATTGCCTTTTGTGCGAATAATTAGCCGAACAATGCCATTCTTCTTCAATTATCGCTTCGAAAAGGGGCTAACCATGGACCAAACAGGGTCACGAATTCGTTTACCTTCCGAAAGATCCTATTTCCCAGCGCTGGAAGCGCGTTAAAAACCGGAACACTCTAGCTAGAGTGGCCAATAAGATTTTTCCAGCTTCCTCAGCCTCTCGTTTCCTCTCCGTTTGCCGAACCTCGCAATAAACCGGTCACCACGTTTCCTCCATTCGTTGTCGGCTATCAGATCGCGCTCTTTTCTTCCCCAGGCCGCAATCGTGACTTCGATTTGCATTCTTTCCTCGCATCCTCGCGATAAGGCACGTACCGTTCGATCGTCGAGACGACGAGATTCGTTACGCGTTTCTCGCTGGAACAATTGATCGTTCGGTTGGGTTATTTAGAGACAGGTAAAACGGTAGCGGACGTTACACGCGCGATATCAAGTATCGCCGCTCGCTGTCGACTGTACAACCCGAGATTGATCGCGCCGATTATACCCGTAATCGGTGTGATTTGTCTTCGTGCGCTATGTAAATCCAACTTTCACTGACTCGCGGCGCGTGAGTAATGATTATTTCGACATGTTACCGTGTCGATTCTTAATACCACTCTGCGCGGTTTCTCCGCGAATTATCGCGCAGATCCTCCCCACGAATCATTCGCCATTGTTGCTTATCCTGCGTTCCACACACAGAGATACCACTGCACTCTCTACGTCTCTATTTGCGCTGATTTATCAATAGCACAGAGAGATACAATTCCGTCCATTGTTCCAATAACTTTACACAAGGTGCGTTCACGCTGAAGCCCTAATTCGGTTCTGTGTTCTTTGTAAAACTACCGTGTGTTCCTTACACACCAAGAACGTAGATTAACATGAACGAGTCAGTGAACCAGATTAATCGTAGAATACTGTATCGCGTGGCAAATTACGCGCGCGTCGATTCACTCTCTGATAGATCCACGTGGGAATGTAAATTGATAATGGTTAGGTGCCCAAATAGGAAACCAACCAGGAAAATATAGGGTTCCGGGTTCGATTCCCGGGTTGGGTCCCTCAAAATTTTTGGGTTCCTGCAAAGGGGGCTCAGCCGGGATGGAGGTATCTACGGCTACGCGAATCCAGGAGTTGTGCGATGAAAATGTTTTGAGGGGTTGCACGTCTTCCAAAAATGAGTTGTTTCGGCTGTTGTGCCACTGGGTTGGGGGAGTGTACCCGAAAGTGTGTTGACTTCTTGAACTTAGGACATTCGAGGGCGAATGTCGGTTCAGGATGGCCGAGTGGGAAATAGCGCCAAATAGGAAACCGACAAGGGAGAATAGGGAGGGAGTGGTTGGCCAAGCGACGAATTTTATTATAAATTTCTCCTAATCACTAGAGCTCAATTCTCATTATCTACACAATAAGCACCGAAAAGCGAAGAAAAAGAGAAAAACAGGATTTGCACCAAATGTCCCCGGACAGGTAACGCAACCTAAAACTTAACCCTTTCGCGACGGCGGAACTAGGCATCGGTACGCCGCTAACGGACGGGTCGTCGTGCCATTAGTGCACACCATGAGTGTCTCGCGTTTTTCGAGCTCCCAGATTTCGTTGGAACAGCAGAGGACTTGAGGATGTATTGGATAAAGGGAATGTTGTCGAGGCCTTGTTCTGTATTTTAAAATAAATCTTCACTTTGAGTTGTTGAGGCGATGCGCTTAGTGGATGCCGGTTAAGAACAATATTGTATCTAAAACTAACTGTGTAATATGTGCAAGCACCTAAGATACAAATAAAAACTAAACTGTAAACAGTAGTTGGCGTAGTGCACAAAGCCTCGACTTGCTAAACCGAAGGTCCCAGGTTCGATTCTCGGTTGGGTCCCTAAAAATTTTTCCCTAGGTTCCTACAAATATACTCTGGATCGATGTTAATCTACGTTCGACGAACCAAAGGACCTTCCTTTGGAGACCCTTTAACTCGTCGTAAAACTGTTCGTCGTATATTTACGCCAGTTTGTTGCTCTCTGGTCGGTTGAAACTCGACGCCGCGGGCTTTAGAAACGGCATTAAAGAACAATGGGGGAGAAACTCGCCGCCTGGTGTGTATTCCACAATTCCTCGCTCGCCTGGCCTAAGAGAATACATTTAATTAGGGTAAATTCCGCGCGGGAAAGGAGAATTGGACAGATCCTTAACGAGAAACGGTGTCTGTCCCTTTCTTCTTCGTCCCCGTTTTCAACCCACCGTCATCAGTTAACACCGTCAGTGGGCCATTCAACACCCTTCCCTCTTCACTCGCCGTAGTGAACGTCCCTCTGTTTAGCTTCAATTCGAATTCGTCGCGATGTTCGTAAAGAGCGTGGCGCGTTCCTTAAATTACGAACAGAAGACGCGAAAGGATACCGTGAAGTATTAATTAGCCGAGCTAAACAAGTTTGGGAAATGTAAAACCAACAGTCGACACGAGACGCGTGCAATCTTCCTCGGGTAAATTACTTGTTCCCTGCTGGCTTTTGCTACCTCGTTTAGCGAAGTTAAGAGACAGGGGAGACGTCATCTGGTAAGCTGAAGTTGCCTCTCGTGAAATCACCTCTTCTTTATTTCAGGCTAGCCTTTGATCTTTGATCGGTAGTTTTCTCGAAGTTGGGAGAGTATTACGTAACTTCTGTTTCACCGGAAATGTACGGTGTTTTCTTGAATATCTCTCGGTGAATACTTTTGGCGGATGATTATCACGTTCCGTGACTTTCCGTTCAGTCCGTTTCGTATTCTCGCCTTTTCCTAAACTATGCAGTTAACCCTTTGACTGCGGAGTGTTCAGAAACGAAACGGACCAATCGTGCAGTGCTTGAGCTGCAACTGCCGTGACAGTGGGCGCCTATAGGCGCTGTTCGCAGTTAAAGGGTTGAAACAAAAATTTTTCCTTTGCTCTGTAGTGCATCTTGAACGTCACCTTTTTCTCGATAACAATGATTTTTGCAGTCTTAAAAATATTAGAAGGCATATAGGGTCAAGACAAAGGCAAAACTCTTAGTCTCGAAAATCGGTTCGGCACGGAAAGTCTTATCGAAGGAAATCCAGAGAGAAGTTGCGTTTCTTTCAAGGCCTCTCAGTGTATTCGTCACTGAAACTAGCTACGGCCCCGAGAAACACTTAAGTTCAACCTACAAATTGCACATGTAATACCAGAAGCTTCGTCGAGGTCTGGTTTCCAAGTTTCCAAGTCACAGATTACAGAAACCACCACACGCTTGTCCTCCTAACATTACCCTAACTTCTCATCCAAAACAGATTCTCCCATTCCCTTTTTACAATTTCCCCAAACTGCTCGTTCCCCGAAGGAACGTCCGAAAGATTCCCATAGGCAAAAAGGAGGGAAACTCGGAACTAATCGATGTGCAGAATCCCTGCGAATGACCGGAACGTGACGAGATCGAGGCGGCAGGTTCTCGATAGTATGGCGCTCGATTAAAGACAGAGCCGTGCGGCTGCACGAAGCGTGGATGACACGATGATCGATGCGACGAGGAGGATGGCTCGAAGCGGGACCACCTGCCAGCAGCAGCAGCATCGACGGCGGCGTCGGCGCGCGCGCCACGTCCTGGGAACTGAATTCGATTCGGCGAGATCAAATCGAATGAACCGAAGTCAGAAATCAATAATTGAATTGCGGCTAGTCGTGCATCAAAACACGCCAACAGGCTCGTTCCGTCGGTGCCTGGACCAGACCCATAGCTCATGCACGCCGCGAGTGCACTCGAGCCTCCATTAATATCGTCGCGTCTGACACTGGCG
>NW_017100262.1:76875-99957 GCF_001263275.1 Habropoda laboriosa
AGCCGTTTGTCCATCGCTCTATCGTGTAGGTGTGCGCTTTCTGACCGGAAGTTTACGCGTTCACCTCTTCTGCGCTCTGCACGCCTTCCGCCGCGGCCGAAGGGAAATTGTCTCGGTTGGAAATTTCGTCCGACAGTTTCGAACCTTTTGTCGAACGAGCTATTTATGCGCTATTGCTGCACCGAGATTTCAGCAAATTATGATCGAATGACGCTCAACATGCGCGCCGCTATTCTTTGAATTTAACCCTTTCACGACAGAATATTTTTTTATTTATCTACCGTATACTAAAATTTCTAAGGTTCGAAGGATTTTTGTTAAATTATTCAGAAATAGTTAGGCGTCTAGATGGTTCGTGCTTGTCAGAGCACAGGTATCGTTGAGGAGAATGGTAAATTGCGGTGGGACGGTTTCCTGGGAACAACTAGTTTTTAAAGGGCATAGAAGAAGGCATCGGGAAGATGACGTTAACGGGATATCGCTGTTGGAAAAAGTAAGACCAGTTTCCTGGCGGCGAATCGACGATTCATTCCAAGCCAGATGGTCGCGTTGTCCGGATACGCGGGTCGAACCGCTGCACTGGCTAGTGGGAAATCGCGCGCATTCCGCCGCATCCGATTCGGTGCATCCATGCTGTAGAATCCTGGTAAAACAACGCTCTCCCCTGATAAACAGCCGCACGCCGATGCCAAATTGCTGGAAAAAATTAAGTAGTGGTTTCCTCTTTCGGTACGTGCATTCTCCGGTATCGGTTCAGCTCAAAAGCACCGTGTAACGCGGAGTACTTCGATAGTGATCAATCTGTGAACGCAAGTGGATCCTTGGAACAGTGTCGTCTGACTTTTCTTCGTTCGTGATGAGAAAAATTGTGGTTGATCAACGTTTTGGATTTCGATGGGAGGAGGAGAGATTAATAATTGTTAGAAAGAAATAAAGAGAGTCACATTATAGAGAATTTTTATATTAATATTCTATTTTCATATGAAACAAAAATTCCTATATTTATTGTCCAATAAAGAATCGTGTCTTTTTTAATTCTTTGCGTAGAGAGCACTACGTGTCGTGTCGAGAAAGTGATTACTTGTGCAACGCGTAACTAGGTCACTGTATCAGTTTCTTTTTTAAATTGAATCGTGTGAAAATTTTATTTTCTTCAAATATACGTACGCGAGTCCACGACAAAAAACACTATTTTTATTGCCTGAAAATATGACTTGATTGGCTACGGTCACACTGTTTTGTGCATTGTGCTCGAAGGGTCGATACGTTGTTAAAGAATAAAACAAACTGTCCATTTTTTTTGTACACTAAAATAGGTGTCAAGCAACTCTTTTAAATTTATGATACGTGTACCTACTTATAATTTTGGAAGTATCTTACTGTTTATTTAAATATTTTCCAAACTACTGCTCTTTGTCTCTTTTTACTTATTGAATGACCCTCCTGCATCGTCAAAGAGTAAACCAAGCTGCTAATGTTTTTTTATCTACGCTAAAATGGTTATCAGACAGCTGTTTTAAATTGATAACAGAAATGCCAAGTAATGATTTTGAAAATATCGTACTTTTCGTTTAAATATGTTCTGAACTTCTACTCTTTGTCTCTTTACTTCTCTAATTATCCTCGTGCATTCTTAAAAAGTAAACCGAGCTCTTAATTTTCTTTATATACATACTAAAATACTTGTCAGACAGCTGTTTTAAATTGATAACAGAAATGCCAAGTAATGATTCTGAAAATATCGTACTTTTCGTTTAAATATGTTCCGAACTTCTACTCTTTGTCTCTTTACTTCTCTAATTATCCTCGTGCATTCTTAAAAAATAAACCGAGCTCTTAATTTTCTTTATATACATACTAAAATACTTGTCAGACAGCTGTTTTAAATTGATAACAGAAATGCCAAGTAATGATTCTGAAAATATCGTACTTTTCATTAAATATTTTCTGGACTACTGTTCTTTGTCTCTTTTTACTTATAGAACAACCCTCGTGCATTGCCAAAGAGTAAACAAAGCTCTCGATTCTTTTTTCTGCATACTGAAATACTTGTCAGAGAGCTATTTTAAATTAACGATTAAAAATAACAAAAATTCTTACTCAGATATTTTTTCAACTACACCTCTTCATCTCCCTACTTATTAAATAACCTCGTACATTCGTAAAAACTAAACCAAACTCACAAAGACACTCGAAAAACTTCCTCTCTTGACTCCGAACACAGAACATCCATTCCTCCAACATCCTCCAAGAAACAACAACCGAAACTTCCAAGATCCACGGAAAACCCTCGAAAAGAAAATTACGAAAAACAAAAAGAAAAAAGAAGGACGAAAGATTGGTCGCAGGATGGTCCGGTACGCACCGGTCGCGGCGCGTCGTCTGGGCCTTTCGGGTTGTCTGGGACGCTTGCGTCGCGTCGCTTCCCTCGTACGCCGGCGTTGCTCCGGGCAACCGATGGGGATGAATCTACGCGACGCCCGGCGTCGAGTTTCCTCGTAGCGGGTGGGGCTGTTAGACTCAGTGCGCTCCACGACGCCGAACTGACCACGTACAACGCGAGCCGGCGAACGCGCCACGTCTAACCCCCTTTTACAACCTCTCTCGGTATAGATCGCTCGATCCCTCGTTAATCTCGAAACTCGTTCAGCCCTCCCACGTTCCTTCGTCGAACGGTGATTCTTCTCGAATCGGAGAAAGTGCGGTGACAGGCCGGAAGAGAGTCCAGAGAGAGAGAGGAGGAACCGTGTCACAAAAGGAATTGCGAGGTTCAATTTTGATAGCGCGCGGATTCAAGCTCGATCGCTCGACGACCAACGTGATTTTACTCGAGGATACCTTAGAACGTATATTACACTTTGAATTCGTCACGGATAGAAGTTTCGTTCTGTTTCAATTTTCGCTCGTCCGGCGGTGGTAGATCGAATTGTTTTGTCGACGATTGTTCGTTCGAACAAGATTGGATACGACGTTTTAAAGTCAGTTTCGATACAGCGAGAGGATGATTGATCGATCGACAACGTGTGGAAATGGCAAGTGAAAAGGAAACGCGATCGAGACGAGGGCAAGAACCTTACTTGAACTAATGATCGTGGTATTTGGAACCGTGTCAGAAGTGATTCTTTCCGTGTCACCGATTAAAAAAGATTAATCGACTGTCCGGGTGGACAGCAGGTGGGAGTTTGCTGCCTCGAGGACGCGGGGGTGTTGTTGGACTAATTGGAAAGAACGTTTCTTCGCCGCGACGCTCGTCTCTTTTCCACCCCCTTGGACAAGGTTGTCGTCTTGGTTGGTATGGGAGGAGAGGGTCGCGTCGAAAATAAAGCCCATAATCTTCGAGGGTGAAAGTGAACCTCTCGAAGAGGCGTCCTGTTGGAAATGAAATAGCAGAAAGGACGTTTAATTGACCTTTGAAATTGGTGAATTGAATATCAAGTGTACTTTTATCGTACACGAAAGAAATTTTTCTTTTTTTTTCTCGCAGTGTGTCGAAAGAGCGAAGACAAGGTCTGACGAACTGTGGATTGTTTCGTTGACAAAATGAATAATCGCGAGATGGAAAAGAATCACTTCTTTCTAAATTGACACTCGATCGGTCTGAAATTCCTCCAGTTCAAGTTGCGATCGTCGTTGATCGAGCAAGGTCCGTGAAAAAGGGAGGGGAGGGGTGCAACGTCGATCGAGATTAATCCACGTCCGGCAATTTTTCACTAATTAGCTGATGATCGTACGGTCGAGCGGGGACGCGCGTGAACAGAAAATCGCATTAGCCGTTAACGCGGAATCGAGATCGGTCGAAATATCGGTCCCGACGTGCGTGTCGTGTGAGAAGAATTGAACGAACCGTGATCGTGACAACCGGCCACCGGCCAGATGATAATTGATCGTGACAGTTCCAGAGTACTATAATGATAAAGTTGTCAGGGTGTGCGATCAGTGAACATCGCGAGTGACGTCGTCTGTTGTTTCTCTGTTTCTCTTCTGAAACGACGTGTTACAAGGATCGAGGAGGATCTACGAGGGCTGGATCGTAAGTCACGGAACATACAGCCGTATATAAAGTCGTTGCAGAGTTCTCTTACGTATTTTCTTCTTTTTTTTTTTACCTTCTTCTTCCGTTCATCTCGCGACCTCTCGCACCGAAGATTTACGAATGCATCGACGCAGACTGCATTAAATCTTTCGAATTTAAAGAAGCTCGACAACTTTCTTCTCTTCTTTTTCCTGTCGAGTTTCGAAAGCCCATTAAAAGTTCGTCGACTATGCAGCGTGCGTGAAAATCTGGATTTGATTTATCCTTTTGCCCGGGATAATCAGGCCACTCGTCCAGGGGCGCTCTAGAGCTCTGGCAAACTGTTTTCGCGCGCGTCGCGTACCAGAAAGTTGCGTGAAAGAAGAATCGCCAACGAATTACGCTCGGTGAGAAATTTATAATCGTCGAATAATTGCCCGGGGGACTTGCCTCTGTTCGTGCTTAATAAGTGGTCATTTTTAAATCTGCGAATGAAAGTGGGTTATTTCAAATAATCTTTCATCTCTTCGAAACGTGTGCTTTTTCTTTCCTTCCTTTTGGCATTCATGAGATTTCAAAAAGACGGAAGAAAATCGCGCAGAGGCTGGCTTTGGAAAAAATTGAAAGGTTTTCGAGATTTCTTCGCGGTAAAGAATCGCTTTGAGGCTAATGAATGGCCGAAAGGAACGGGAAGAATGTGCCGTAATTACTTTTATTCGACGTTTTCCACCACCTTTCTTCTCCTCGCAACAACAGGCCAAAGGCACGGAACTTGGCAGCTATAAATTAAATTTACTCGTAACGATTCATTCGCAGTCCCGCGAGGAAGTGAGGTGCGTTCGTGTTTTCGAAACCCTCCTCTTGCCAAGCTACACCTCGAGAACTTGTTAAATCTTCGCACTCGACGGAGTCAGAAGTTCCTCTTTTCGTTGAAAGATATACGGAGCATGCAGGCTCCTGGGCTGTATCCATCACGCGGGATCGGGTCAACGATCTCGTTTCGTATCCTTTCGTACTTTGTTCGCGACTTTGATTTATTCTCTGGCAAGTCGCGTTTCTCCGCGAGTAAGTCGCTCCTTATTAAACCTATCCGACTCGGGAGAAACTTGTACAATTAGTCTAGCAACTCGTAACGAAGCTCTAATTCTTTTTGCGAAACGTGTTACAGGAAGTTAAATATCCCATATAGAAGAAACTATTTTATTTGTCGTTGTATATTCCTCGAGAATGTAACCAGCAGATAGCTGGGATCGTCCTGATGAAAACGAGCACAAACACGACCACATTTGGTCTACTTTCATTACACCTGTAAGCTCGAATCGAAAATTGAAGTACACCCGGTATAACGTTTTCAGCGAAAGATAGTCCCAATAGGGTCGTGTTTGGGCTCGTTTTAACCGGGAGAATCCCACCTGTTCGCTGCTGACACACTCACTGACATATAACGAGAAATAAACAAATTTACTTATCGCTAAACAGCGTTACAATCGAGCGATAGTTGTATTCCCTCCGTGTGTGATTCCTCCGGTGACCGAAACCGGGTTGCCGAAAAATGTAATTGGAATCTCGCAATCGACAGATATTACAGGCATTCCACCGGTGGAAGAATTCGCGCGAGTCACCGCTCCGCGCCAATTTCGTCTCCTGGCTTTAGAAGGGGAAGGGTAAATTGGAAAATCGAGAGGGGTGTGTGCCCAGGCACGCAAGCTGAAATTTGATTAAAAGGTCAAGTAACGAGTTAATTGCGCGCGATTAACCGCGCGTTAAACTGGCCACGGTGAGTGGCACGGGCGACACAGGGAGAGGAGCTTACCAAAAACGCCCCATTGTTTGGCCAGCGCCATTGTCTTCCGGCAGGATCGCACCCTTTCCCTCCACGTCCATCCCCGCTCGCTCTCCACCGCGATCAACTCCACTTTTTCGACCTTTCGAACTATCCGCCGCGGCTTTCGAGATTACCACCGTCGCGGAAACTCTTTTCCAAACTTCAAATTGAACTGCCTGTCTTTCACCGCGGACACACTGTATCGATTCCCTCCGCGCGTCTTGGGAATGGACAGCGATCGATTCCATTCGGAAAGTTGATTTCCTTTCGAGAACAGCTTAGGTATCTTAGACGTTTAACTCTCGTTCGACAGATTTAATTGGGAAGCATTTTTTTAGCTTTGCAACGTAAAATTTGTGTGAAAGTGTAACCACTCAATCGAGAAGTTCCGCGGCGAAGTTGCGATATCGATTTCGCCGGGGTGGTCCAAAAGCGCGGAAAATTGCAGTTCGATATAATTCCGATATCTATACAGTAACGGTGAAATTCACGAGATTCCTAGCTTCATCTTCGTCCACGAAGACAAGTTCGATGCGTTCATCGTGGCTGACAGGGAATATTGCATCGCGTGCAGCGCTAGAGCGATGGCGAAGCGCTTCCTGGATAAACGGAGGACGGCGTTGTTCGTTGCAGGGATTGGATGATGAAATCGCAATTTCCGGGCCCAGCTCTCTTTCTCCCTTCCTCTCTCTCTCTCTTTCTCATAGGCTGTGCACGGAGGAAAATCGCGGTGGCGTTGTTCAAAGTGCAGACACCGATGATTCATCCCGGCGCGGAACGATCGTCGAAATTTTTTTAATTAAAACACGATCTCCGAGAGAAAGAACAAATCGACCAGTGAACATTTCTCTTTTTTTCTTCCTCGAATATTCTATAACTTTCGAATCGAGCCGGTTGTTCTCTATCCGCGCGAAGGAACCAAACGAAAGGGGTTGCGAAACGACGGCGGGTTATATATTTCTGAAAGCAGGCTCGATGGCCCGTGAACTCGAGATAAGCAACGAAACCCAGCCCGGGGAAGTCTTGAAACAAACTTTTCCACCCTGCGAGCGTCGATACGAATGGCAATGAGCGAGGGTAGCACAGGTAGAGAAATGAAAGAAGGGGTAAATAGAGAAATTCCGGGGCTCGTACGGTTGATTAATCGCGGCAACATCGACAATACGCGGACAAAACACAGCCAGTGAAAATTTTCATTTACAGACACGCGGTTCTTTTGCCGTCCTCTCGGCTTTTCGCCTGTTTATTTTCCACCCGGACAATACCAATTCAACCTTTACTTGTTCTCCGCATCGGTAAATACGGGGGTAATAAAATCGAACACGCTGCAGATATAAAACATACACGGTGTGCTTGCTTCGAATAAACTTTTACCCAGAAGAATCTTCTTAATAAAAAAGAAAAAGGGAGATTTACCGTTCGTTGTTGCGGCGACAAATTTTCCAATGGTACCGTTGAAACGTGTTTTTAGAGTGGGCAAGAGAGGCGTTCGATACAGGCGAATATGACGTTTTCCGGTGACTGTTTCCTTTTTACCAAGCCCTTCAGCGCGTAGCTGGAGAACGAGCCATTAGCAGCGACGAGGGCAGGGGATCGCCAGAGAAAATAAACGAACGGGTTAGCCCGAGGAGATCAAACTGAGAGCGGAGTCTAATGCGAAAGTTTTGCAGCTCCTCGGTTATGGAGCTCGTATTTACATTCGCGGAAGGAAAACGACGACGGCAGTTCGATTGTACAAAGTTTCCTGCTGTCTGACCCACATTCCTTCCAGATATACACGGTTTTAACCCTCCCACCCGTACACTATTCTAAGTAGACGAAGTGGCTAGTTATCCGTACACTCCTCTCTTTCTCCTCTCGAGATCGATAGATTTCTCGGGTGATTCGTGGCGATTAAAAGGAGCCGGTTTTCTAACGATTCGGTAAACTGAGATCGGAGGATTTTCCAGGACACGAAGACACGTTTGAAAATTAGATCGTGCCGGTTCGGTGGGCGCGGACGAGATGCCGGCCCAGATTACGAGTCCCCGAATCGGCTTAACGTCGAATCCTTGAATAAGCTTCCGCTCCAGCCACACCGACCTGCACTTCCGCCGGAAATAAATTCATTAAACCGGAGTTTCGTTCCACGCCGTTCCTTGATTTATATACGTGGACGTAATTTCGTGTATAATTTCGTGTTTCGAATTCGAAATGAATTTATTATCGTTTGCTGCGTTCGTCGTTATTTTCCAATGACGTAATTATATATGCACAATATCAACACCTGCAACACCCCTATTTGTTCTATATTACAATATATACGCTTCGTGGTTCGATAATTAACGCATCTAGTCTTTGATACGTTCACGGGAGAGGAAATGTTTGTCAAA
Organism: Habropoda laboriosa; assembly: GCF_001263275.1. Taxonomy (NCBI): domain Eukaryota; kingdom Metazoa; phylum Arthropoda; class Insecta; order Hymenoptera; family Apidae; genus Habropoda; species Habropoda laboriosa. The sequence continues at coordinate 85,085 of NW_017100262.1, forward strand.
AATTCCAAGTTTCTTTGTTACTTCGATATTAGCAGTGAGCAGGGAGCGGTAATCCGCGTCTTCTTTTCTATTATAATGCCAGTTTCACACTGGTGATCGCGAGCTATTCGCGAGCAAAAAACAAGCAGGTACAAAGGTGGGACTTTGATGTACCACTGCCCGAGTGAACAGTTCACTGCTCAGTATGTTCACAATGTTGGCGAACGTGGATCGTGAACCAGTGTGAAACAGGCATTACACGGTCGAAGCTAACTTCACGACAGAAATCTACAGCTTTCTCGTAACAACGATCTGTTCGCGAACTGCTCAAGTGTGAAACAGGCATTACACTATCGAAGCTAACTTCACGACAGAAATCTACAGCTTTCTCGTAACAACGATGTTCGCGAATACCAGTGTGAAACAGGCATTACACGATCGAGGCTAACTTCACGACAGCAATCTGTCGAAGCTAACTTCACGACAGCAATCTACAGCAATCTACAGCTTTCTCGTAACAACGATCTGTTCGCGAACTGCTCAAGTGTGAAACAGGCATTACACGATCGAAGCTAACTTCACGACAGAAATCTACAGCTTTCTCGTAACAACGATATGTTCGCGAATACCAGTGTGAAACAGGCATTACACGATCGAGGCTAACTTCACGACAGCAATCTATGCTTTCTCGTAGCAACGATTTTTTAGCGAACTGCTCGCAAACACTAGTGTGAAACCGGCATTACACGATCGAAGCTAACTTCACGACAGAAATCTACAGCTTTCCCGTAGCAACGATTTTTTAGCGAACTGCTCGCGAGCACCAGTGTGAAACCGGCATTACACGTTATTGATTAAATTCAGAATTCACACAGCGAGACTACATTTGTTCACTGGAACTACTAGTAAATTCTTCCAGTGTCTTCTTACGCTTGGTGTTCTTTTGCTCGTGCAACGAAGAGATCCATTTGGTGTGAAAGAAGCCCTTAGACGTTCTCTAAGGAAGAATACCTGAGGGGGCATGATTACACCGAGGAACGTTTTGCAACGAGCATAAATAGTAGCCGTAAAATATTCCTCTGCTTTATCTGCCCGACAGGAAACAAATGCCGCGCGAAATAAAGGAAGATGACAGTCGGCGTTATCGCGGCAGAAATAGCGCCTGCATCCTTGGACACCGATCCAACCAAAGAAACAGAATGCAGTGTCCTCTGGTGTACATCCTCTGGCCGTCTCTACTCTTCTTCTCCCTTTTTTCTCGTACCGGGCAAAAATGCACTCTATACAAATGATAAATAGTCGCTGAGAGAGTGTGCGGATAAAAATGATCGTGAATAGAACGAGTGAATGAGAAACGTCGAAAAAAGGGACGGATAATTAATTCAGTATCTCCTTTCGTTCGTTATTTCCCGTCAGTGAATGGTCGATTGTTGAAAAGTTGGAAAGGCTGCCGGTGAAATAAGCAAACAGAATCCTCGTTCCTCGAAGGGTGGAGTGCGAGCGAGTTTGCCTAGGTGTCGGCAAGAAAACCGGAGGGACGTTAGATCAAGGACGGAAGAGGACATCGTCTCTCGCCGGTCCTCGTCGGCAAATATTGACCAAAGCTCTCTCCGGAGACGATTGAATTAACGATTCCATTAAAATCTCGCGAGGAGAGACCCGGTCCTATGGCCTGTGAAACGAATTGCCCGCCGCCTGCTCAATTTTTCCAGCCTTCCTCGCTTATTTCACGTAAATCCTCGACGAACCCTTTGTACCCTTTAAGCCGGCGAAAATGAGAAGTGAAGTTCCACGCTGAGATGACGAATCGAGGAGAGTCCAAAGGCGTCCTGTGCGTTGCACAATTCCGTTCCAAAAGTTTCCAACGTTCGTTCACCCCATTTTTTCCACCGCCAAGCGCAGCCAGCTCTATTTCATCCGCATAAATATCCAACACGCGGATGCGATACGTCCGTGGGGTCGTATATTTCGGGCTCATTAACGCGTTTTCGAACGATCGCCCGGCCACCAGTCGATATTTCTTCCGACGACAGTTCATTTTTTCCCCCCAGCGGACAGTCTGTCATTCGCGACGCGGCGTAAGGTCGATCAGCCAGGACCACGGCTAAATGGATTCCCAGTCGAATATCGCGTGACCATAAACATCGGCGCCGCGGCACTGGCTGAATTAAGCCAGCGCGAAATACGCCATCCGGCCATTTACGCTCGAATATTACCCGGATTACGCATCTCTGCCTCGCGAATTTTCCCGTTCCTCTTCGCCTAATGCACGCCTCTAACGGATCTCTCGATAGAAACAGCCGTGGGTTCTGTCGAAATTGAAGGAGCAACTTGCGGTTTCGATTCGAAGGCGCAGTCGATGGAAGAGATATTAGTTCGTAAGTTGGCTCAGACGTGAAAATTCACGCTCTAAGATCGATATCGGAGCGTTTCTCTACTTTTTCACGAGGGAACGCGATTTCGATATTTTCACCGGGCGGTGCTCGATTTACACGGTTACAAATTTCCACGCCGTCCGTCCACATCCCCATAAATCCATTCATCGGGCAGATAATCAATAACGCGGCCGAACGAGTAAAATTGCACCAGCTTGGCCGGCGGCGAGTTAATCGGGTTTTTTTCTTCGGCGCAGTCGGTTCGTTCCAGCTCTTTAAATCAATCGCCACTGTACAAACAGTACGGTGACACGCTTTCCTTGCGCTCTGTACACTCGAAATTATTCCGTTCCCCGTGTACACCGAGTTCTCGGAAATTTTCATCATCGGCGCCAGTTGGTTGGTTTAATGCTAAAACGCACGTAAATGTGTCAATTTGGCGCGATATCGATTGGTAATTATGGTACAAATACGGGGAAATTTTTCGACCACCGATCCGTATTATTCGCGATTAATAAATCACCGCAGGTTTTCCTCTCTCTGCCTTGTATTATTCGAGGCGAACGCGGTGGAAGAATGCTTCGTTAAGCATTTATGTTCGTTTGTTCCGCGTGAATCGGATTGATTTTCCTTTTCCTACTTTTTTCAACTGTTCGTCCCTTTCTGTTCGAGTTGGACGACTTTTCGTTAGTTGGAACCGGTTATTCGGCCGCCAGGAACAATTTGTCCACTGTATCGCCGACACAGGACTTTGTCGCTCTTAATTGCTCCCGGCCGCGAATCACGTTGATACCCGCGCCATGCTGTACGTATACTCGTATCGTTTCACTTGTGAATCCGGTAGAACTGGACTTGTTATACGTCGTGCAGAAAAAGGAAGAGAAATTCTGGCAAAGTTTCCTCAGACTTAACCCTTTACCTCGTGATTTCTTTCTCGGTATATATGTATGTGCGTGTTTTAATTTAACGAGACAGCGGTGAAGAGTAAAAATTGCTTTAACAGTCTTCGCCGTCTCTTTTATATCTTTTATTTATAATAGCTCTTTTTAACCCCCCCTCACGTGGCTCTTTCATCCTCGAAAAATCTCTTATCTCTCCTTCGCGATCCTTTCATTCCACTCCGGTATATACATACGTACATAGGCTATAGAGACTCGTTGCCAAAAAGGACTGCGGCAGGCCAGTGGACGTTCGATAAACGCCGCTTAAAAGGTTCGCGGCGAAGGAAAGCGCGGATTGTTGCACGCCATTACGAAACGGCAGATTCGAGAGCCTTTCCTCCCCGGAGAAACGAGACGTTTCAGTCGTCTATTTGCGATTAGCCGCTTGTTTACCAGCGGAGATTTATTTTACGTTCTTTAAGGATGTCCCGGAAGGATCTTTAATTTCTCCCTCGAAACGCCGTGTGGATTTAAAGGAGCTTGCTGCGTGTTTGCGACAGTGTTACCCTCGAAGAGTAAATTGTCATTTGACTTAGATGCAACGTTCAGAGAACTTTTCAAGAATTTGTTTAAATGGATCTTTTTGCTATAGGTAAATTGCAAATCGGATTTATTTCCATATTTAATGCCGGACCAATAACTTGTCCATGAAATGAATTTTTTATTTAAATGCAGCACACTCCAGTATGCATACATAATATGTCAACAGTTACAAATGGGACTATTTAAATATGCTGTGTGATGCATTAGATGAAAATTTCACAAACATTACCATTTATTCGAATTAAATGCTTTCGCTAATCTTGGAACCGGTCATTGATCACCCACACGGCATTCAACGTGTTGATGTATTTTTATATTATACAAGGCCTTGTAGCAGTTCATTAAAAATTGCTTCGAACCGTTTCACTGCTCAGACATTTACAATTGGTCCATAGACCAATCAACGTTAAACAATAATCTCGCTTCTCAGTCGCCACTCGAGCGCAAAGAATTAAGATCCTCTGTTGAAATACATAATTATGCAAGCCATTAACTTCCAAGTTCTTCGTACAGAATTCTGCACTGAAATCTGCTTGTTCCAGTGTTAAAAAGAAAGGAAACAGTCGTTAACCGAGACAGTAACCGCGATCTTCCCACACCGATTCCAAATCGTGTTCCACTTTCCAGGTGACCCTTCTTTCGTCCAAGAAAACCCACAGGTATTCAATTAACCCAGCGATTAGCCGTGGCAGCCGCGGAACTTTCCCCTAGATTTCGTCGACTATAAGCGGCGTTCCTCTCGATCGTTGACCGATTCCCTCTCGAGAGGAGGAAACTCTTCCAAGTGGTCGCGCGAACAGCGATTAACCCAACTTCGCTTCCAAAGGTTCCAACTTTCCCCGCGAATTTTCCTACCCCTTCACCCCTCCACGCTGCAACTCCTTCTTTTTACCACCGTAGCGAGCGAAAAAACGAAGAAACCTAGTCGGTATTGGGTTGCATTAACGGGACATTGTTCTCCGCGACTTTCCGACCAGTAATTTCCAACCGGTTCGCCGGCCGATACGAGATAAACTTTATCCACGTCCGAATCTGCCCTCCTTGCTGCGAGTTTCCACGAGGAACCGTGTAACCCGGAAGCAAAGCGGAATTTTCAAGGAAGTTCGCGGTCATTCTAAGAGGCGACAAGTTGGTAAAACGAAAAGAAGAATACTCCCGAGGTTAATGGTGTGTGTACGAAAGTATCGGGATATACTGCCAGAGGAAAATGCAGATACGCGGCATTTCAAGTTTTCTCCGCGAGAGAAAGAAGCGAGAGATGACGGCTGAACGTTTGATACGTTATCGTCACGGTGCATCCGCGTGTATTCGTAGGAAAATGCTCGTATCAGCGGCGACAACGAGGCAATGTAATTTTCCACGTATGCCAGGCTACGTACGATATCGCGCGTGTGTGTCCTGATCCACGGCTGGAATATGTTTGTCGAGCTCCTTTTTGTGTAACGAACGGCTGGACGAAGGTTACTAAGGATTTACGCGGCGACGTGTCGCGCGTCCGCTGAAATACCGAGGACCAATATCCCGGTGACATCTCTTTACGAACACCGAGGTGACTTCATCCCGGTTAGAAATCACTTTTGAACCTTTGAAAATTCCACGCTTCGGGGGAGAAGCTTTTGATCGTCTAATCAATAACGGAGGGAAGAGTGATACGGTAGCTTTCGCGTGTTTCCGAAGAGCATCGATTTTTCAAGCTCAGTCTTCGCTCCTTGTCTGCCTCTTCTTCTTCCTGGGAAGAAGCGTTCCTGGCGGAAAGGGAACTTTCCCTCGCCACGATGCACTTTTTAAGCGTTAGTGCCGGTTCGTTAGAGCGACGAGTTATTACGCCGCTCTGTCTCTCCATGGTGTATCGTAACTTCCCTGACGCTTAGTGGCGCGTGAGAACGTGGCGTCGTGCCGCCTATCGATATTAAACGTCGCCGGTTACCGGTAATTAGGCATTTCGCGGATCCACGGCCCCGCCGAGAGAAGCTTCTTTCCCCTCTTTTGTCGTCTTGGCCGAGTTGAAACTTGGTCAAAGCGCGGGAATTTAATATAGCGTGAAAAGAAAGGGACGTATTAAAGGCAGGCTCGAGACGAAGAAACCTAGCGAAAGATTGAAGGAGAATGCAAGCGGAAAGCTGCTCCAGAGTAGCTCTTGTTAGCGACCACTCGACGTTAGTTTGGGTTACCTCGCGACACTTACTTTCTTCCTTCTGTCTCGCCGGTGAGAGCTGCGTCTCCGACGGGACTCGAAAACTAACAGACTGTCTAATTCACGTGCACGTTTAGAGACAGGTGTGGCTAATAGGAGGAGTTAACAGGTGAGAGTCTCGAGCTGACAATCGGCGGATTATTAGAAAAGCGAAGGAAGCTTCTCGTATTCGTCGAATTTCAATGGATCGATCTCCGCGGAAGAGGCGCATTTTTCCAATGCACACACGCTCGTGTCGAACTTCCTGTTTGTCTCAGGGAAGAGTTGTCGGCTGCGTAAACATTCCTGGAACTCTGTAGGAACGTAAAGGATCGGCTGATCTCTCGAAGAATCTAGTAGTTTGGAATTGGCCTCGCTCGGCTGGCAAGTTTCTTAAGAAAGGTGTGTGTGTGTGTGTGTGTGCTCGCTCGAATTTCACCGAAAACGGATTCCTTCTTGGCCTCGTTAGAGGCATCGAAGGAAAAGGAAGAAAGCAACGGGGCGTGTTTGCTCGGCGAAGTAACTTTTCAAACGCGCTGTATTAGCCGCAGACGCGGCGTATGAATAATTGACGATTCATGGCGCTATTAGCTTTCGAAATATTCCGTCGGTCGCGAATTATTCTTCGCGCTGTTCAATTATTGATGAACCAACCACCTCTACACGCGCCGACACCCACGTCGATCTAACATTTATAAGGCGGTTCCTCTGCAAGTAGGCTAAACCCTTGGGTATCTTTTTCAAAATGCTCCCTTTTCCTTCTTTTCCATCGAATAATCAAGCGTAACAACTTCTCGATCCTCGTTCGTCCTTCGACAAAGATACACTCGCGAAACGTTCAATTTTCAATATTGACGATCTCCCCTGCTCAAAAGGGACAACTTTTCACTCCTCATTCTTCGCGAAGACCAAACTTCGTTACGATTCCTAGCTCGCTTTGACGAGCACCGGTGGGTCCACACAGTGTCTGCCATTAGCGAGACGTCGAAATTCCATCGAAAACTTCCCTCGACGAAACTCGTCGGTTACCCTCCCTCTCTCGCTGCGCTTAGACCGTGTGCCTCCCAGTGGACAAGAATGGTGTAGAGAGAAGCATTGAAACTCGTACCTCTGCCTTGTACAAAGTGTATACAGAGGGGGAAGGGATGTGTGTACGCGCGCAGTTCGAAACAGTTTCCCTCGGTGTGCCGCGGGACAATGATACGTTAATCCAGTTGGCACGGCGTGTAACGTGAAACTGCAGAAACGCATACCGTTTCCTGGATTACTCTTGAACGAGAGCAGCAGCGGCTGCGAACCCGATCCGTCTCTGGCACGCTGACGGCGCTCCAACAATTTGCAAATTTATGCGCGGCGGGCAACGCGCGTGCTCTATCTGCTCTGCTCCACCTACTACATATCGGCTTTTTGCAATTCAAATGGTAATTCGGTGTGCTTCGAATATCGGCCTCATAATTCCCCCCCGTTTCAAGAGAGGGAGAGATAGCAGAGATAGTACGGTTCTTCTTTCGCGGCGAGGGCAACGGTGATCATATAAAAGCGCCATTTCGCCGCGGAACTTGCTCGTTTGACGAGTGTATCGGGCCACGGTGAATATGCATGCCGATGAAACGGGAATTATCTTCGTTGCAAACCGGCCGGGAGGAAAAAAAATATCGCTGCGCTGGCTTGTGCTAACGTGGATGCAACTGAATTCAGGTCACTGCGAGATCTTCCTTCGAACGCGAAGGCTATGATAGATCGAGTCGTATCGGAGTATATCAGATGTACTCTCCAAGTGATCGTTTTTAATCCCTTGTGCTCTAATTTCTCGATCTGTTGCAATGGAGAGATGACAGCTTAGACTATAGGTTACCTTTTCCTCCTTTCTTGGTTTTTCATCCCTTCGGGTTACGAGCGTCCAATCATCCGTACAGTGCCTTCTTCGCTGATTAACACGTTCACTGCCACGCCAGATTTTGCGTGTTTTTCTCAGGGGGCCAGAAGAAAATTTTCATTATTCCTGCCCGATTTGAAGATGAAACACAAACGGTGTATCTTTCGATAGGAATGTGGGATCAGAATAACTATAATACTATGACACACGCTTCTCGACTTTTCCAAACACACTGTCGTGGGCCTGGCTATCGTCGCTCGTCGCCACATTTGCTTAAAACTACTCTTTCCAAAAATTACGATACTACAGGAATGTAACATGACGTTAAAACAAGGTTCCCGCCAACTTTAGCAATGCTTTGTTGTTATTCTTTTTTTTTTTAGATTCAAAGTAAACTAAACATTCGAGGTCCTCCAATCACCGATGACCACCGTGGTCCCATCGAGGAAACAATCTCCGGTCACAGGTGTAAACTCCAATGAAAATCTCCGGAAAGAAGCGTTTCCGTTTAACGTAGCTTGCGCAAACTCCACGCGAAGGATGTCGGAGTAAACGTAGCAAGTTAATGCCCCGACAGACAAGAGCTATCGCGGCCGGCAAACATTTCTGGTCGTCGCGAGAACCGAACTTGCAGCCAATTCGATTCCCTTACACCGTCCATTCGAATCTGGCCGCGAATCCCACGGGAATTTTCCGTTTCGCGTGGTGAAAAGCCACAAAGAGGGTCGGACCGTGCGCCGGCGTATCGAGTTTCGTCGGTTCTCCACGCGAGTTTCGACCAGGCTTTTCGGTATTTTTGCGGCCGATTCGCCGCGGGAGCGATCGCGGCTTAGTATAATCCGAGCCCTCTTCGTTCTTGTTCCCTCCCGAAACTATGGTTGCACTGGATGTTCACGGGCTCCTGGGGGCCAGCCGGTATGGGATAACTGTTGCTTTAGCATTTTCGCCACCGTAGGATATCTCGTAAATTGAACGAGAGCACGATAACATCGAGAACCCGTTCCATTATCCGGCAGGAAACGCTTCTTCCTTCTGCCGTGGCTGAGATTGCTTCGGGGGGAAAAAGCGTACGCTTCTTTTTTTTTTTCTCCTCCCTGCTCGATCTCCCTCGTCCGACGATTTACAATATCGCTAACTGCGCGGGCAGACGTGTACTCGAACGCGTTTCCGTTCACTTCCATTCGTTCCCCTTCGAATCCTCCTTTTGTTCCCGCCTCTTCGCGCTGTTGTTACAGCTTCATTCGATCGAGAATCCTTTCCTTCAGGATGTACACCGTAGATAGAGGTGTGTTTCGAATCGTTGAAACGTCTGGTGCTTTGTTTCCGCGAGAATTCTCGCTTGTAGGGATTGAATTATCGTATAAAGTTACGTTAATGCGTCGTCAAATTGATTCGCTCCGGAGTAATCTACGCGACCCTGTAATGGAATAAGCAACCTCTCTCTCGACTCGGCGATAATTCGAAATTTAGTTTATCCCCGAAAGATAAGGCTAGATTCAGATTTGCAGTTGTTAATCCACGGCCTTAGTCGCCTCGCTCCATTCGCGAACCCAGCACGACCCAGTACTCTTCCACCTACCTCTATATTCCTAGCTCGATACTCTCTCTCAGGGTTTATCAAGCTAGAAGCACTCAGCATTAAATGGAGCAATATTTTTCACTGTACTCTCGTATGCACACGTCACAGCCTTTGTTCCACTATGTCAATCGATTCGAGTGTATCGAATGCATTAATTAAATGCACCGTGGGTCAAGCCTGGGTCCTTTGTGTGTCGCGTTTCCTTGTTTATTCGTGACTTCGATCGAAACAACTCGTCTGTTTGCTATTTTATTGCCCTAGAATCATCCTGTTAATTGACTCGCTCCTTGAATCCTCGATTCGTCCGATACAGAGAAACGTCGATTCGCTATAATTAAGGGAAACCCTTTGCCACGGGCTCGTCAAAAGTGACACGTAGCAGACGGCTGCGTTTAATATTTACACGTCGGCGGTAAAGCAGCAAGACACCGTGTATACACACGCGGTCGCGTAGCTTTGCACGGTAAATTCGAGACGCCTCCCCGCTATCGACGCTATCAGAAATTTGGTTTAGCTCGAGGAACACGCCTCTCTCTCTCTCTCTCTCCCCGCATAGTTTTAGACGTCTCCCCGCCTCCTCTCGTGGAAATATCAACGGCAGAATGCATTTAGTAAATGCACATCCGCCGGCTCGCTTTAGTCAATTGCTTTGTAACTCTGTTAATTACCAGAGCAGCCTGTCCGATAACGTAGTGACTTCGTGGCGGCTAAGAACTGCGCGTTCCTGAATTTCCAAACTGAAGATCTTCCTTTCGACCGCGTTTCTGCGCTGGCTAAATTGCCCGAGCCAGGGAATCTCGTTGAATAGAGGTAACAGAGAAGATACGTATACGGTTGTGACTCTTTAACCCTTTCACTGCTATCGACGCCTATGGACGCTTTGAAAATTTTCTCGCATTGTGTTTTCCCGTTGGTGACTTTCGCTACACTTTCGCCTAAATTTAGTCCTTAAATTTTGCTCAAAGTTCAATCCTTCGAGTGCTCTCCACTCTCACAATCCCACTCTCGCTTCAGTTTAACAACAGAAATTTAAAAATGGCAAATTTTGCATTTTTTCAAGTTTTCAAACACCGCTATGACGATAATCGTTAACGAACGACTTAATTATACCCAAAAATTGGGACACCCGGTATGTAGCTTTGCGAGAAAGCAGCAAAATTCTCACTTCCGCAAGTGTATCTCTCCGAGTCTCGTCATCTTCTCCACTCGCAAACTTAGCGTGCAGTTTAAATGCTGGTGTTAGGCGAACAAGCGGCAGAACAGGCAGTTCCTCTGCGAACAGCAAACAGCGAGAACAACTTGTCGTTCGACGAACGATAAACCACGATCTCGGCTGTTCGATCCTTCTCTCTACAGGCACGTTGAATCGAGCGGGTTGCAGATTAAACGACGTCGCGAGAATCTTGGTAACTTCATCGTGGATCCGGCCTGTAGCGCTGAAAAAGCAAACGGTCGACGATCCGCTTCGCGGCTCCTATCGAGCCTCGACGACGAACGCGTTCGATGATCGCGCGATTAGGATCAACGTACGAAACGTGAAATAGAGAGAAGTGTTCGTCTGGCGAAGGATTTTCCTTTATACACAAGAGTTTCTGGCTCCGCGCAGAATTCGCAATATAACGTAATTTAACGAAGCTAGATCCACGAAGCCAATCCGGAGGATTCCTGTCGGAAGGAACGCTTTCCTTTCCTCCTTTTCTTTCTCCTCTCCTTCTTGGAGCTGGTTCGCGCGACGGATTTGTAGGCCGATCGAGGCGGCGATTCCTTTCCTCTATCATTGCCCTGGACAAACCAGTTCCATCGGATAAAAGGCGACGGAGATTTACGATAGCGATCGAAGAAGATTTAATATCTCTCGCGTATCTTTATAATCCTGCAAATGGAACGGATATTTTATACCGTATATCGGGAATAATCGGTCGATACGTTACTACTTACCTGTACTCCATCCTTAATTTACTTCTAACCGATATCAGCCGAGTATATATTTTCAGATTTGCGACATGCGACTAGATCCTTTCTTTTTACATGCGAGTTTAATTTCGCATCAACTGCATAAAGTTACGTATGCATTCACGGTGTAATCCATTATCTGTCGGAAATTGCAAGGTCCGAGGTAATTCTCGGTGATCGTTAAGCTCATTTCTCAGAGAACGACAGAGCCCCAGAATTTAAGAGAACGTAGTAGAATACGTTTCACAGTAACGGCTATATTGCTACGATCGCGTATTCCACGATTTATCTCGATGAAGCTGTATCCTCCGCGAGGTGTTTCGACGAAATTTCAAAAGCGAGGGAATTTTTTAATTTAACTCCGTTTGCGTTGCTAGAAAAAAATTGTTCCGTGGAAAAATTCTGAAACCGTCCAGCCCGTACGTGTGCTCGATGTAGAAAATGCTAGCAGAGATGAAACTTTCCAGGGAAGAGGATTTTTTTAACATCGACTGTCTGCTTTGTTAAAAATCTGCAAAATCCATCGGGTGTATCGGTTGAAGTTGGACGAAGGCTAGTTCGTAGGAGTCGGAGCGAGTTAAAAAATGGTCCAACTTTCTCCAACTATTCCCGGGACGTTTACGACAGTGGTGGAAAATGAAAAACTCACCGTTCGCCTGTCGTAAAACTCTGGGAACGACGGTTACTTAAAAATTTCACGCTTTAGCAAATACTACGGGGATATAGAGAGCAGCGACGATTAATTTCTCTCGGCGTAACGACGCCGGTAAACAGGCTGCCGGTGTATATTCCGCAGGGGAGAGGTAGGAGCGATTAAAATTAACGATGAATAGGTAAGTAAGAGAGAGCGCGGGGGTAATAGAGAGAGGGTGGCGGAATTTCGGAGTTTCGAGTTTGGACAAATGATCCACTAAGGAGATGGAACCTCGTTCGGTCTATATTCCATCTAATCTAACTCTGGCCGTGTGGCCACCATTACTCAGGGAGTTCCCAGGGTAAACGTCGCTCGGAGAAGATTACCCGGCGAACTGAGCATCCATCCTGCTCGACCGCGAGATCGCTGCTCTCGTTACGACGCCTGTTTACCACAGTTCACGCCAACTACCCTAAACAGGCGAGATTGATTTTCGGAAATTTGTTCGATCGCTCGAATCTCCTGCTGATAAATATCGAGCTGAATCGTTTGGAGAGGAAAATCGTGGAGATTTCGTGTAATTTGAATTGTTTCTTGGAGACGGTAAGGTAGATTTCTGTGATTGTTTAGAACTGTGGATTTAAAGGGGAAAAGTTTGGGGTCGATTGTGATGTAATCGAGTTTTAAATGAATTCGTTTCATTACTTAGAGGCAGAGTTTCGGTGTCAGTTCCACGCGTCACAGTTCTCTGCGCTTTTATTCAAAGTATACGAGGATTAATTTATCAACGATTCAAAGCGTACCGTGTGCAAAGGTGGACATTTTTCGGCGAGGCTTTTCTCTACGGTAGGGGGAGAAAATATGCAGGGAAAAATATGTCACACGTGTGTTATCTTTGGGTAGAATGGAAAAACGTTGCCTTTCGAACTTCCTTTCTTTGTTTCTTTTCGTTATTTTAACTGTGTTTTCACGTTCTCGTGGAAGTAAACGTTGTTGGTCGAAGCGGAGCAGTGTTTACAACGATTTCTACTTCGAAACTTTCCACGGTGAACCGCTTTTATTTCCGGATTCGTAGCGTGTGACACGGATAACGAGCGATATCGTTTTAAATAGCGGCTGGAATAATAACGTATCGCGGCGATAACACGAGCTCGATCAATAGAATGGCGTTTTCAGGTGGATGCTGAAAATCGTAATAACCACGGTTCGAGGCGACGCGTATTTGCCCGCGATGATTAATCGGAAAAGCAAAAATTAAAGCGGCTTTGCCAGCGCCGAAAACACGCGTCCGCCTCGATGATTGGAAACGGCGTCGAATGTTTGCCGAATCGAGAGTCCAGTGTGGGAGAGGATACGATAATTAAGTCACATATTTGCCCGTTCGTTTTTCGCGAAAGAATTTCGTGTTTCAGGGTTAATATGAAAATTCGTATCCGCGTTAACTGCCCAGAATTCCATCGACGGACGTTAATTTTAATTCCAAAAAATTCATATGCGCGTTAACTCTCGAGAATTTCATCGATGGACGTTAATTTTAATTCCAAAAAATTCATATGCGCGTTAACTCTCGAGAATTTCATCGACGAACGTTAATTTTAATAGAGAAAATTCGTATTCGCTTTAACTCAGAGAATTCTATCGACGAACGTTAATTTTAATTCCAAAAAGTTTATATGCGCGTTAACTCTCGAGAATTTCATCGACAAACGTTAATTTTAATGCAAAAAAATTCGTATTCGCTTTAACTCAGAGAATTCTATCGACGAACGTTAATTTTAATTCCAAAATATTTATATGCGTGTTAACTCTCGAGAATTTCATCGACAAACGTTAATTTTAATGCAAAAAAATTCGTATCCGCTTTAACTCTCGAGAATTTCATCGACAAACGTTAATTTTAATGCAAAAAAATTCGTATTCGCTTTAACTCAGAGAATTCTATCGACGAATGTTAATTTTAATTCCAAAAAAATTCCGAATCATCGCGTATAAATTATACAAAATACTCCAAGACGATTCTCTGTGTCCTTTGTAAGAAAAACCCGCGAGTAACCATCGTGGACCAACAAAAGGATCAATCGTAGAACGCTCGACCGCCTTTGTGAGATGTCTTTACGTTTAACGGAGTTGCTCGTGTGCTATCTATCACACGCCAAACGCAACCGACGCTTTATCTCGCTTTCCAAGAGAAAACCGTAGGAGAAAGAAAGGGAAAAGAGGGGCGAACAATAGGCAGGAGTGGAGGGGTTTCCCGCGACGACAAGAAGATAGAACCATAATGGGCCGAATCGAGTGTTCTAAGCACAAGCAGAGGGAGAACGTAGCCGGATTTCAGGGTGAAAACGGGCAGAAGGGGCGGGTTGGCTGATTTTTTATCGACCCGATACGCACAGGCTTGCCTACCCCCGTGGAAATCGTGGAAACAGACCGAAAACGAGGTTTCTCTGTCGCGATAGGAATACAATAACGATTTGTTTCGCCAGTCGGGACCTCGATGCGAAATCGGGAAATTCGTTCTTCCTTTCTCTCCTTCGGCTGCACACGCCAAACTACGCGTGTGTGTAGAACCATGTTTTTGTTGGGATTCTTTAGTTTCATATTTCCACTATTTTTCCTCGCATCGGTATTCGTGCAGTTGCCATTCGGCGGAAATTGAAATTGAAAGGGAGATTTTTAGCGTTGTGTGTTAGAGCTTAGGGGAAACTATCAAACTGTAGTATAATACGAGCAAAAAGTAAACACAGTCAGGAAAAATTAAGAGAAATTATTCAATCAGATCATTTTCAGGGGTGAATAAATAAATTTTTCCTAAAAAAAATT
>NW_017100262.1:100009-125069 GCF_001263275.1 Habropoda laboriosa
TCAATGTCCAGGCTATGAAAACAAATTTTACACCAAATTTTCTGTAAACAAATTCAGAAATTCATTATAAAGAAAGAATACTTCATTCTGGATGGTGTGTAGTACAGGAAATCCACAAAATTTCTGTTTATTTTTTCTAACTACGATAGTCCAGAAGACGAGAAGAAGTACGAGAAGAAGCAATTATCACGCGGTACTATTTGCGTATAAGCGAAGTGTTTCCCAGGACACTATCCTTAACCATCCACTGGTTAATCACGTTCATTACCGTACAACATGCTCGAACAGATTGACAACATTCGAGCCAGGATATCATCTGGGATTGGTAATCTAGCACAGAGTATCCTACCACGTTAACCATCCTCGGTCAGCCCGTCTACACACCCTTCTCCTTATTCCGGCTAATATCGATGAACACTGTTAACTAGCTGTTCAGTCTGAAACATCTCCTCGAATATTCCGTACACCAATCTTCTCTGTGAATAGCTTCGCCGTTCTCGGCCAATCTGCCACTTAATTCTCACCGCTACAACGAAATCTCCTGTAAAAGAAACTTCGATAAATTATTAACGAAACCTGGTGTTGCGTCGTGCGCTTCGAACAAGCGGTATGTTCGCGAGTGGTGGCGCACTGTACTCTGTTTCACGCTCGAACTCACTCCGAAGTCCCATTTCCAAGAATTGGTGGGGATAGCGGCGGACGCTTAAATGTGCAGCGGACGCTTATATGTGCACCACTGTACTCTGTTTTACTCGGCACGCTCGAACTCACTCCGAAGTCCCATTTCCAAGAATTGGTGGGGATAGCGGCGGACGCTTAAATGTGCAAAATGCGGACGCTTATGTGTGCACCACTGTACTCTGTTTCACACGGCACTCTCGAATTCACTCCGAAGTCCCATTTCCAAGAATTGGTGGGGATAGCGGCGGACGCTTAAGTGTGCAAAATGCGGACGCTTATGTGGTGGACGCTTAAGTGTGCAAAATGCGGACGCTTATGCGTGCACTACTGTAAATAGGGAAAAGAATAGCGAGAGTGGTCCTTCTTCCCGCGAAGCGACAAAGCGTTAACAGTGTTCTTTATCATAATTATAGTTTACCCTTTCCTGCATACTTATGTAGGAGGTGGTCTAATGAACTTTACCCAAATCAGGATGTCGTGCAAAGTAGTTTATTTCGGACTCTTCGGCGTCCGTCTACTACCGAAGCTAAGAACGGACTGTCGTCTAAAGGCAAAGATATATCCCTGAGCCAAACCGATGGGTACTCGGGTCTGGTGTTTGTCACTCGCCAAGAGGCGCAGGCCAAGCCATAAACCGTCCCAAAATGCCTACACTTATTTCCTTATCTCAACAAAAGTCACGGTATACCTAAATAAAAGGATCTTACTAATTTCTGTAATTAAAGTAAGCAATCTGAAGTCCGTCATTTTGACTTCGGTAGCTTCTAGTGACGCCTACCTTTCAAATTCACGTCGAATAGTGAATTTCGACCCAATTTCCTCCCAAGGAAAGGATTTATCGCGTCTTCCATTTTTCTCCAACGAAACTTTCGCAAGTTGTACAAAACGAACGATTAAAATTTCCCTTCCCGCTGCTTTTCTAACTAGATCAACCAAACACGGGACTCTCGGCGGAGAAGTTTTTGCAAAGTCGTTCGGTGGTTTGTATATCCAATTAGCGCGACACGCGTGTATATACGCGGGTACCTTCGAACGTGAAACGCGGGCCAGGCTGCAATTGACAGAACAGTTTCCAACGGTGCAACGTGACAGACGGTGATTAACGAGCCGTCTGTTTTCCGAATGAACATGTACGCCAACCTGGTAACCGTTACCTTGCGACTTGCAAGCTCAATTATTTGTTCCGTTTCCTCCCACCCCTTTCCTACCCGTTGCGTCGTTCGAGACTTCGTTGGTTCGCGTTCAAGCTCGATCGCCGGATCCTCTCTGTGTGATTGGGAAAAATTGATATACCATCGGTCCGCTAGTTTCACGGACCTTGGATCACCGGGCAGCTCAATTGCACGGGAACAATATCGTACGATTGTAAAAGGAAATGGGGGGTATAAAGGAGGAGGTGTATCTTTCTGCTGTTTGCAGTGTTCTTCGTGACTTGGGTACGGAGCGAACGGTGTCTCTCTTGCAGAGCTAAGTAGACTTAGCTGGTGAAATATTTGGGTGTAGAGCGTGTGCTAATTGTGAGAACAAAATTTTGGGCGAACTTGGGTCGGTTCTTTGGTGTTTCTCTTGGTTTTCTGATATATTTCTCTCTTTCTTTTTTACTAATTTTTGTGATTCAAGAAAAAACGAGTTTTGGACGAGATATGAGAGAAATCTTTTTTTCACTAATTTTTGGGACCAAAGGAAAAATGAGTTTTGGACGAGATATAAAAAGAATGAAGACATTGGGTCGCGAGATATCTCGTCCACAGATACGAAGGGGTTAATGGTTGATTTGTTAATTTCAGAATACTTTCGTGAGTACCTTTAGCTATCCTCAGTCTCACAAATTCAAACGAAAGTTACGATTACGATTGATTTTTCTTACTAATACAACTATCTTTCTCACATCTTGTCCAGAATCTCTGCCACGAGTCTGACACGCTGTTATAAGTTAAAAGGGTTAAGAAGAAGCAAAAGCGTTCTATTTTATTTGAAAAGAATGCAAAATAATTGCCACTATGTTCGACGAAATTCTGCCATTGTTCGCGATAGAAACTCGCCGACTTCGAATCAGTTACGCGAATCCACTCGGAAAGAATTCATTTCTCCACCTAACATTTCAGTCTCCACTCGGAATCGGAGAATGTTGTCCGTACCGTATCTCAATAATTCCACTTTTAAAGGCGACCATTGAAACCGCGTAATCTCCATCGGAGTTTCTCACTGACCGATGCACAAACGACGTTTCAACAATCTTCTTCCCTCCGGAGCAAACTCGCGACGCGTGAAACTACTTTGATCTACTTACGTCTCCGGTCCGTGGACGGGTACCTGAGCAATCGAGTGATTATGCAGGTGGAAAGGGAACAAGTTCGCAGAGGGGTTGGCCCGGGGAAAGTGAACGGGGATCGTGCAACTCTAATTGGTTCACGGGAAATTAGCTATCGTTAGCGGCTAATTGTTGCCGCGGGATTACGAATTACAGTTTAATATTCCCCGCGATTATCGCGACGTCTCTTCTAATTATACCGAGAAAATACACGTTCCTTGAAAATTCCACCTTGGAAAACAAAAAGGCGGAAACATTTAGATTCGCCGACTAACGCGCGCGAGAAATCTGGAAAAATTCAAGCTTCGAACCTAAATAACGAAAAGGTAGGAATATAGATCGAATGCGTTGAACACGAGAGAAAACTTGGTAACGCTGTTACACTTGCGACGTCGAAGTTCCCGATTTATCTGTGAAAATTTCTCGCGAATTATTCCCCCGTTACTCTTCGTCCTAGAGGCGAAAAGTTCGATATAGGATTTAATAAAGAGCTACACACCCGTTATCCGCGATTCCGAGGGAAGATAGATCGTGGAGCTTTATTTCGATTGAATTTCTGAGTTACTGCACGGCTATTTGCGTAATACACTCTCTCTGTATTTATGGTTACGGCGGTGTTCCCAGAGATTTCTCCCTCCTTGGTAATTTATTCCAATTTTCAGATCTCCCGAATAAATAGCCACGAGTCAGACCCGTCCCCCCTCTCTCTCCGTCTTCCAACGATCAAATTTCCAATTGCAATTTTAATCATCGTATCGCGAGGAGAGCGGCCGCAGGAAATAATACACGTAGCTTAGCTCTAGGCACAATTTGAACAGGTAGTGCACGTAAGACGAGCGTTGCTGGAAACGAGATCGCGGTTGATAAAGGCAAGGCTGGTATCTATGGAAATGGCAAGAATAGCGGGGAAACGTCAACAGGGGAAATACGAGCCCTCGTAATAAGAATCGCGATGTTCTCGAGGAGAAGAAGGGCGGTGGAAACTCGTTTTCGCCGCGAGCCTTTCACGAACAGAAGGTTCGTCGGATGGGAGGGAGAGATATGGTGAAAAACAACGCGGCATTTTCGATATGGTCGAATTGCCGTTTCAATTTTCCCGGCAAATCGAAAAAGAACGAAAGAGGGCTTTTTTCTTGGCGAGTTCGTCAAAGAACGTCTCACGCGTCGAGTTCGTCATTTTCCCAACGGGTCGACCTTGCTTCGCTGCATTTAATGGCTAATTGATTACTCATTCGCGACTAATCGGGGCACAAAGCTCGTTCTATCGATCACGGTAAAAGTAAAAGCCACTTTCACGCGAAACCGAACCTACCTAATTAACGTTCGAGGCTACTCGAAAACTTGCGAGCACCAACTTTCGCGGACAATTAGATTGCCCGGTCAGCTGTGTGCTTTTTCCGTGTAATTTTCACTCGATAAATCTCTTCCCTTTTTTCTCCTACGTTTCAGTAAACTCGGCTGAAAGTTTCTACCTTGGGAGTACTCGTTTAAATAATTTCCGTACTTTTTGTTATATCGAAAGTTTGTCGAAGTTAAGAGTAGTTGGAAAGTAAAAGGTACGATGTTCTCGGTGGACAATTACCCTTATCTGTACGATCGGCTCGACAATGGACGATAAGCAGGCAGGAGGTTGGTCTCGTTACCGGTTTCCCCGTTATCGCGGCGAGGTACACCGGTGTACAGCGTACTTTACGAGTCTCTTCAGGAATAACGATAGCACGGCGAAGGTAACTCGAAAACCATAACTCTCGGTCTGTTGCTCGCCTTTCCTTCCGACCGTAAAACCGATCTTCGAGCTCTACTCTCGCCCCTCTGTCCCCCGTGTTTCGCTATCGGTCATTGAAAATCGATCGATCTAACTCCCTGAACTTTAACTTATTCCACCGATAATTCACATTTAACATCGATCACATTTCACTCTTCGAAGCTTCCTTCAAATTTCATACTCGAAGACATCGACGATGTATCTATTTCGACCAAGTTTCAAATTTGCTAGAGGGAAAAAAGGGTTACTTTCGATTGTCATTTCGCGAGCTTGCAACCTGTTCTTCGTCTCACGATTTCACCCAGCCGCGTTTTCGCTCGAGCATGTGCAACACGTGGTAGGCGACAGGGAACGATACAAAACCGAGTCTCTCTCTCTCTCTCTCGACGCGAACAGCTATTAACTGAAATTTGTGGCATTGCCGTAACTATCACGACTTGGATATTGTAATAGTTGTATCGGCAATTGCCGGCGTTATCTGGCCCGTGGTACGAGTGGAAACGGTAACGCGGTCGGTAGCTTGTAACTTCGCCCGAGAGGCTGCAGTTTGTTGCATTGAAATTACTCCGCGAGCAAATATCCCCCGCGTTGATTCCGGATGTACATTCCGTATTTCGATTCCGTGTCGCGGTTCCAATCCCTGTGAACGGTGTATTTCACCGCCGAGCCGAACCAGACCGTCCTCTTTCTCTCACGACCGGCATAAATATCCTTGGCAGACTGTGGCTTCGTCTTGGAGGCGTAAGTTCAGCCTTTTGGAAATTCTCTGGTTAACCTCGGGTACACTTTGTTTAAACGTTTTGAGAATTTTTGTGATAATCGGCGTTGCAGGAGGGAATTTTTAACTTTTGGCGTTTGTCGCGAACTTTGGAGCAGCTTTCAGCGAAATTTTTGTGGCGTTGCATGTGTCGTTTAGTTTAGGACCAGGCTATATGGTATCTCGGACTATAGCCTAACGCTGAATCAAAATATCGTGTCGAGACAAAAATCGGTGCCACATTTCGAGGGTTTAGTTTAGGACCAGGCTATATCGTGTCATCAGACTATAGATAAAAGAATCGTGTTTCAGACTATAGATAAAAAGACGATAAAATGTCGTCGCGACATCAATCGGTGTCACATTTCGGAGGTTTAGTTCTCTACCAGACTGTATCGTGTCTCAGACTGTAGATAAAAAGAATCGTGTCAGACTATAGCCTGACGTTAAACCAAAAAATCGTCTCCCTATCGAACCACCTCGTAGAAAATGAAATTTACGTGTGAGAAATGGCATCAACGCCGCTATTCTCCTTCTTCCCAAAGGAAACCGAGTTTTTTTTTTTTCGCAAAAATGTACCGTATGCTCGCAATAGCACGCATTCTTCCAACCATTGAGCCAACTATTCACCCGTTTTATATCCTCCGCGTTCTGCTCCTTTACGGGCTAGGAGGCTCTATTGTTTCTCCACGCGTTTATTACGGTCTCACGAACGATATCGAGCTACCGGGTGTCCGCGTTTGCTCACCTGTCTGTAATTGAAGACAAATTGTCCGAGGTTCGCGGCCATTACCCCCTTTACGGCTTTTCTTCTAGGCTGAACGCCTTCTTCTACCCGGTTCCCGTGATTCCCCCAGCCCTATCAGCGCCGCTCACCGCCGCAATTGACGATAACTGCGAGTTGTTGGCCGACTATTGCCCCGATAAAGGTCTTACGGGAGCGCTTCCACCTACTGGGATCGTTCCGTAAGTCACTCTCTCCCTCTCTCTTCGTGTCTCTCTGCGAGTATACGCGATACTATCGATGCCGCGACGAAAGTATCTACGTAGAGGGGTTATTTATAGGGGTGGAGAAATATGCTGCGAATGTATAATGACGTTTTGTTTGCACGGAGCCTTTGTCCCGCTGTGAGTTGAGGTTGCAAATTGATCGAGGTGTTGCAGTAGCAGGAAAAGGACTTTTATATCGTTGAAGGGTGATTTTTAAGATACCATTATTTCACTGTTCATCTTTGAAACTTGAATGCACACATTGTTGCAGTTTCTATTCTCGAATGCAACATCGATGGAAGCACTATTTCGAATGCAGAACGTTGTTGTACGCGTTACTTTTGAATGCAACATTGCTTGAAGCGTTATATTTGAACGCAAACATTGTTGGAATCTTTATTTCTGAGTGCAACATTATTAGACGCGTTACTTCGAACGCAAACATTATTGCAAGCACTACGCTTGAACGTAACATTGTTACAAGCGTCATTCTCGCTTGTACCATCGTTAACGCGTATTATTTTCGAATGCACATTGTGGCAAACGTGTTATCGAGTTTGCAACTTTGTTGCCGAGAGTCGCTCCCGAAAATTGCACAATGTTGCAAACGCAATGTGCGTTTTTCGAGAACGTTTTGCGACAACAAAGTTGCAAGTCCGATCGCCCCTTTTGCAACCTTGTGAAACGCGTTGTATTTGAAACGCACGTATCTTAAAGCAATTTACGAGCACATCAGTTTCCACGTCCATTCGATTCACCCTCGTTGAGCAACCGGGAATCGGCCGCGGGCACCCTAGACTATGAGACGCGTAATGGCAATTTACCTTCTCGATCAACTACCTAGCAAATACACGTACTTTGTTGCTCCATTGACCCTGTATTCTCCCGTTGCTCGCGCGGTATCGTTCAGGAAATGGACGACGAATTTTTTGTTTTCGAGGACACTTTTCTCTTTGCTCCTTGGGAATTTAGCGAGTGCAATTCTACCAGCCAGCAGGAGCAATTAAAGCGATTTATGGAGGAATGTGCCATTCTGCGGCGTCTAAAAATAGAGAAACTTTGCGAATTTGTTTGGTGGGTATCTAGTGAACGTAGAGTTTAAATTTTTTCCGAGGATACAAATATACCTTCCAGCATTCTTCTCAAATTTTTAGATAGTATAAATGTCGCGTTAGCGTCCTCAGAAAAAATCGAAACTTTTCTCATGTAAGAGTAACCTATGAAAAAAATTCCCAAAGCAAAGCGGTGCACCCTTTTGAAACAATTTAATTGCCTCCATTTCTCTCTCGCGTAGAAGAACACACAAAATACCCATAGGAACTGAAAAAACGTTCCATCATCCGGCGATCCAAAATACTCGCGGAGAAAAATGTTTTCATAGTTCTGGTCCCGCGGTTGCCAAAGAATTCCAAGGTCCCGCGAGATATTTCAGTCGTGGCACACGCGTGTGTCCCATCAGACGCTACAAATTTCTCCGGCTGTCAGCGGACCGCGCATGCGACGCGTGACACGGTCCAGCGTTTAATTTTTCAGCATTCTTGCCTGGCGACGAAAAAAAGAAACACCCGAGAAATAGAAAGAAACAAACCGGAACAATTTTCAAACGGTGTGCACAAAAGTCGGGGGACGGTCGACAATATTTCTCAGAGCTTCTCCATCCAGAACACGCGTCGTAGTGTTCATCGGGGTGGAAATTGTAGAAAAATCTCCATGCTTTCGAGAGACGTTAAACATTATTCTCATTCGTCACGCTCACCACCGGGGGATTTGCTCTCTACAAGGTATAAAAACGAAGATCGGACGTTTACGCGGCGAGAGGGTGGGGCCGGGAAAAGCTGGTAGCGCGGTCGGAGGAATAAAAGAGGAAGAGAACAAGCTGGAGTACGTGCACGGGATATTCAGCCGTATTTTTCGCGACAACTTTCCATCAGATCTAACGTGAAAACAAATGTCCTCGTTGGCAACGGAACAGGAAGAGCTGTAGAAGGGTGAAAAGGGTGAAGAGAAAGGGGGAGAAAAAAAATAGAAGAACTGGAAGGAAGAATGAGGGAGAGAGAGAGAGAGAAGGCAGGGAAGAAAGCTGGTTCTCCGGAGTTTAGTCCTTTTTGAACTCGTTGTCGTGCTCTTTCGCCAGAGAGAACCATGACGTCTTTCCTGCTCCTCTTGAAATATTATGCATGAAACCCATGGACCCCGAGGACTTAAATTACCCGGGGCTTCTCTGTGCACGCTCTGCTACGATATCCATGGAATTCCATGGAAATTGCCTTTATTACGAGCCTGCACAACCCACGCTCGTGATTTCTCCTCGATTCTCTCTGTTACCGAATTTCGATTCTTCCCTCAAATTTCTTCTCTTAACTCTCTCTCTCTCCCTAGATCTTCGTTCTAATTCTAACACACAGGGTGGACCGCCTAAAAATCTCAGTTCAGAGTGAAATTAACGAAGATAAATAACAATTACGACATTGTGTAAATATTTCAGAGAACGAGTCTAGGCTAAGAAAGAGGGTATCGATCAGGTTGCGGGAGCGATTAGAGAGAGGGTGAAAATAAATGTGCCGCGCGAGTCGAAATTGAAAACGCGACCAACCAGGCGTGATTAAGTACGCCGAGGAATATTTATCGCGGGGTATTATGAATTTTTAAAGGCGACGTTCCACCCTTGGGTCGTAATAGCGTTCCCAGGTGCGCTTTACAAATTCAAGTTGTAACGTAAGCAACGGCGCTACGGGTCGTTTCATTTGTCTGTTGCATCTGCAATTTCTTCGTTGTCACGGATATTGCGAAATGTACTCTCTGCCGTTCCTAAGTATTGGGACACCCATTGTGTTCGTGATTTGGTGCAGGCGTCTGTTTTTAAGACTAGTTTGGCAATTTGATTTCTTAAATCACCCTGTAGAAAAATCAGTTTAACGTCACTATTTTGTTTAACCCTTTGCAATCGAGTGGCGACTGAGAAGCGACATTAAATAATCGTCACTTGGCCTCGATAAATTTGTTCACCACGGTGAAATAGAGAATACATTGAATATTTCAATAAAATAGTATACTTTATTTCTACGTTTGTTTGAAACAATATCAAAGATCCGATTTGCAACAGCAAAATCACCTCCGAGTGCAAAGGGTTAATTATGTAAGTACTTGTTTGTAAAATTTTTTTGCAATGTTTTGTAGAAACAGTGTGTTTATAATGTTACATAGAAAATTAGGATTTTTCAAATATGCGTTTGCAATAGTGAAATAAAAATTCGGTCTTTAGTTAAAGGGTTGAATTGTCCCATATCGGCAGAAATGAATGCATAGTCGGTGGAAGAAATAAGAAATATTCCATAATCATCTTGGAGAAATTATTTAAAGACAGCTTCACCAAAGCCCACTTCGTAATTTTCCTTCTCTTCGAAGCTTCCGTTCTTAAAAAGGTGAAGACCTTTTTACCATTTACCGATGTCACTTCGATCTCGCGGACTAAACTGCGATTTATAGCGGCGCGGATACACGCATGATCTAGATCCCGGCTTCGGAGGAAAAGTTAGAGTTAGACCTGCAGGCTGACAGTGTAAGGTCTGGCCGTGGTTACGGGACGATATTCATGGGGCATTAAATGGAAATCATGACTTTACGCGCGAGCCACCAGCTACATGGAAACGGAGTTACGCGATACCACGTTTTACTTATAATCCGCGACCGTTTAATAAATATTTAACGGGGACGAGCTTTACCATATTCTCGTGATCCTCTTCTGCGTATAATCTCCTTTTTTTTTTTTTTGCAACGGAATATGGTATCCCCTTAACCCGTTAACTGAGAAAGACGAGTTAACTCGCTGACCTTTGGTATGATCGATATTTGACGTGCGGTAAAACGAGTTAAGAATAGAATTGTTCTTCGCTTCTCGATTAATTCATTTTTTTTGTTGCGATAATAGCAATTCATACTGAAATAGTTCTGAGTCTCAAGTTGTGCAAAGTACAATGTTAGTGTAAAAATGAAATAAGTGGGAAAAATGCAGTGTCCAATTTCGGAAAGTCGAGAAATTTTGGGAGCCTCTTTGACACTGTTCTTCACGCCATATCAACGTCGTTCGTATCCTTCCAGCATCCGGAGTAATTTAAAATCCGCAAAGTCCAGGTCGCTTACTGTAATCCACGAATTCGTCAGTCTTTGGTCCCAAGAATAAGATTACCAAGAATAAAGAATCCAACCGCTTAAAATACTAATGAACTTTTCTCCCGATTGTAAACTTAATGGCACACTAAACACACTAAAAATATTCCAGTCCTCAAAAATCCTTTATCCCAACAATAGCCTTCCTCACAAGAATATACGAAGAATTAGAGCAACTTCGAACAGCAGACTCAGCGAATCCTCGCTGGTACGTAAAACAGTATCGTCTCGAGGTTCCATCATATCATCCAAGAAACACAGTTTCACTTTTATACATCGTAGAAAATTCCTATCTCTTCCTCTCTCTCTCTTTCGGATGGTATCGGTGATATTACGCGACTCCCAGGATCCTCGGGACGGTTCCGACGTGTCTCGCGCCAGGATTCGCGTGCGTTTCACTTGAGGGACGATCGACAATGGCGGTGACGGTGTATTCGACTACGGTTCCCGTTTTCACAAGGATTCTTCGGATATTGAAAATTCAGAATGGAAAGTATCCTTGATGGAAGATCGAGGAAAATTTAGCAAGGGAAGAGAGAGTCGTATCGGAGTTACGGAAGGCGTTGTCGTCGTCGTCGCTTGTCAAGAACGGGACTGGCTCGTCGAGTCCTTCGGGAATTCTGTTGAAAATCGCTGAAGAGGTCGGTATGGAAAAGGATTATATCGCGAGAGCAGTCTAATATTCTTGCATAGCGCACCGTACACAGGGTATTCAGTGTCGCGGATGAAAGGGCGACTTAATAAAATGGGTCAACCTTTATCGGAAAGTTGCGACCGAATTTTCGGAACAACACCGGCTTTAATTCACTCTGCTCTTTTACGTCCCTCTTTTTGATCTAGCGTGCTTGTTTCCCGAAGAGGAATCTCCTATGAAGGTTCTGACGAAAGCTCGATCCTTGATCCTAAAAATATATCCTCTGTTCGTTAAAAGAGCGACACAAGTAACGAAAAATTTTCAATTTTTCAAGGTGGAAAATTTCTTTCTTTCGCAATTTAACTAATCATCTTTGGATTGCGAGTTTAACCTCTCAACCTATGATTTCTTTAATGACTATACATATAAGCGTCAGCCGTTTAATGTTTTGGTACTGTATCAAGTAACAAAAGCTGATCTGTTACAGATTAATTGCATTTAGGAATCCTTAATCTTACAAGTTGAAACGAAAGTTAGGATTACAATTAATTTTTCTCACATCTTCACCAGAATTTGTGCCACGAGTCTGACACGTTGTCGCAGGTTAAAGGGTTAACCAGCCCTCCTTCGAACTCCGACATTATTCCCGTTAAATGGTACAGTGTTTCTTTTAATTTCACTACAGAGAAGTGGCTTACTTCGAGTTACTTTTTCCACATTTTCCAACTGCCGCTGCTCCTTGGATGCGCGTCAAAATTGATCTCCCCTCGAACCGGTTAAATACGGAATATCCGCGGGGACAACGAGGAGCGCGGTAAATGGTCGAAAGTCACGTAGGAATCGAGGTGAACGCTTTCTCGTTTTCGTTCTGCCGTATGCAAATCACGCGCGGTGCAGCCGATGCACGACCCGATAATTCGCTAATCACTCGCGTATCGAGGCTGGCTGGCTGGCTGGCTGGCTGGCGCGCGCGCGCTTTCAGCGTGCAAAAATCACGTCCGAGTCGAAAGGGTATCTCCCGCGGCGAATCTCGACCGCGTCGCTTCCGCGACATCGAGTGAAATGCAAATTCGCCCTCCAACCCTTCGCCCCACTGGATAACGGCATACGGGACGCGATTTATACTAATACGAGGGAACGAGCGCGTATGCGCCTGGCAAATTACCGGCGTTACGACGGTAAGCGCGTTATTAATGGCGGCCCTCGCGATATTATCCAATTTTTCGAGTGTCGAACCATTAGTTCTCGTTTCCTACCCACGGTGTGCCTCGTCTTTCCTAACTCGTTCCGCGTGTACTTTTATCCTCGTAAATTCTCATCACCAATTATGGACACGGGTGAGAGCGAATTTGTTGTCCTTGTGAATCAACCATCGCCGTCTTACGGTCCTCCGCAGGAGTGATTATACCAGGAATATTGTATACCGGGTGTCCCGGTTTTTTTGGGGGGTATAAATGAGGGAGAAGTGTTATGTGAACGTAGGTCGTCTGAAGCTTCGTTAAAAAGTTACGAGAATGACGAGGGTGTCTCTGTTATTGAAAAAATACCACGGTCAATTGTCCCCGGCGCTAATCGTTAATTCGAAAGAGAAACGAAAGATAGTTGATCGTTCGAAACGCCTCGAGGCGGAGTCGAAGAATGGTGTCTCTATTATTAAAAAAAAATAAACGGTTTTTTGTCTACGACGATAATCGTTGATTCGAAAGAGAAACGAGGAAGGTGGTTCGTCGGTTGGAACGGCCAGAGGCGGAGGCAAAGTTCACCATATCCGAGAAAAACACGGCGATAGCCTGTGGAAAGGGAGCGAGAAGTCGCAAACAAGGTTATCAAAACAAGCCCCGGGGCGGTGGACCCGTTTCCCCGTGAAATCGTCGACGGAACACCTTTCAATATCAAGATCCTGAAGCGTCGGTAGTGGGCAGGCTCGACCTCGTGGCTCCAGTCTCGGCCGTATCAGTCGTAAATCCTTGGCGGAGACAGGTCGCCGCGAATGTCGGCTCCGCGCGGCGCTCAATAGGGCCCGGGGGAGGTCGTCGATAAATCATCCTGCGGCTCGGATCAATTGCAACGGGCAACAACGTTTGGTAAATAACGAATTACGCGGCTTTCAATTTGCTCGCGCTCACGCTGCTCGTGTTCTAACCATCGATTGGGAAATTCGATGGCGAAACGGCCCGCTCTCTCGTCTCTGCTCTTCGTTAACGTCCGGTTGCTGAGAAATCTCGGAAGGCTTGGGTAGATAGTCGTACTTTACATAGTAGGTATTTTCTGTTGGATTTGATTAAACAAACTCTGCAACGACATATTGTATCCATATAAACGGCATTATGTTTCCATTAAATACAATTCCACCCGTCTTTTCTCTCGTCGACTTAAGTATAACGATCTCGAGAAGAATCTTCGAGGAGAGAAGTAAAGAAGAAGAACGAAGAGAGGGAAGGATGAAGGGTCGACCCTGAAGAGACGAGGCCTGACAAGGCCAGCGTAGTCGAGGAGGAGGCTACCGGGGGAAAGGTCGTCAGCCCCTTAAAAAAGGGGTCGAGGCCTGCGAACAGCTTAAAAGCTCGGTCACAATAGGTTGCCTGCAAAGCTCTGGTTCCAGGGGGTCGGAGGCGGAGGAGGGTGGCGGCGTCGGCGGTGGTGGAGGAAGTAGCACGAGCATGTGCTGCGTCCTTCAGGGTGCCGAGAGAGTGTTCCCCTCGAACGGGGGGAAACACGGGGCGGGAACAGGGAGCAACAGAGGTGCGGGCATCTCCGTTGGCACCCCGGACCTACCCCTCGAGTCGCTCTGGGCGGCTGGCCTCGATGACGGCATGGGCTTCCCCCAGAGGTGCTCCTACGCCAATCACCACACCACTCTCACCAATACTGCCGCGGGCCACACGTCCATCAACCCCGAGGAGCTCTGGAAGGAGAGGAACCTCTCTTACAGGTACATCCTTGCTCTCCTCGCCAGCCTTCCAGGGTTCTCTTCTTTCGCCGGTTTTACAAGGGCGCAACCAGATCTTTTGGTTACCATCCGTTCTTGGGATTGTGCACAGGGTGTTTCTGTCAATTTTTTGCCTTTTTTTTTAACCTTTTTGCCCAGTAGAGGTAAACAAACGCACGTGGTTGGGACAGGATTTCACAGCTTTCAGACACTGCAACACGTAAATTCTCTTCTAACCTATCTTCGCCCAGCTCAAGTCCCTTGCATCTATCACGTGCTTAGATATTTAGATGAAACTTTCACGGTACCTAGAAATTTCCATATCTAACATGTCGTCTCACGGGACTTCTGTCTATATCGCTTTTCATTCACACTTGTGAACCGTATCGACAAAGACCCGAACACCGTGTACAATAGACCGAATAATCGGTACGTTAAGAAAATTGGCCCGAATCTGAACGCAGAACGCCCACGACCTCCACCGGAATCGACTCGTCGATGACGGACGAGATATGGACGTCCGCGAACGAGAGCAAGTACTTCCGCACGTCGACGACATCGACGGGAATCGGCTCGTCGTTGAACCTCCACGAGAACAACCGATCGTTGGAGTCGCGAGACGGAGACTTCTACTCCACGGACATCGAGGATTCGAAAGACACCTATCGAAGATTCTATCCCAACACACCGACCACGTCAGGCTTGGGCTCCTCTTCGGACAGACAGTCTATAGAGACTCAGCGCGGATCGAAGGATCTTCCGGATCATTTGTGGGCAGCGGCGATGGAGGACGGTTTCTCCAGGTTCAAAGCGATGAAATCCCTGCAGACCATTACGCGGCAACCTCGGCCGAATCACGATTGGGTGAAAACAGAGAGGATCTCGAGGTTCACGAAGCACAGGACCATCAGTCAATCGCCTCAACCCGAGGAAGAGATATGGACCTCGAAGCTAACCGAGAACCACGTGTCCAGCTATACTTCACAGAGGATCAACGGTCAGCATAAGTGTTCTCAGCAGGCTAGAAGAAGCTTCTCTACGTCGACTGTGCCTGATCTAGCAGTCACGCCTCGCGGATCGCAGCAGAGCCTTGGCAGTGGTGAATTTCTGGTGAGTCTGTCTACTCTATGTGTTGTCTCGATGTTGTGTCGTAGAGTATAGATTTCCCCCCGTAGAATGTTACTTTTAAGTGTAACTTTCGATAGACTGTACATTTCCTTCGAAAATCGTTCGTACGGGAACGCGCGAATATTCGCTCGATAGAGGAATTATTCTATCAGAAGCTCGTCCTATTTAGCAAGGCTCGCGTGATCCACTCACCTAATCAGCTACCAGCCCCTGCAAACTGCAGCTGGAAACTGATCTCAACGAGATCTACTCGGCCGTAATAGCTGCCCACGCGCCTACCAATCTTGATCCACTTGCGATCTACTATCGCCAAACGTGTAATTTCAATAAACGAATTTTCTTTTTACTCCTGCGTCTCGTGCAATTACCTCGACACGGCGGAGGTTTTTTTCGTTAAGTGACAGACGCGCGCGGTACAACTGGTATATAGAATACAGAGAAAGTCGATAATTCGCGAGATATCGGAACGTCCTCGATCTGTCTTGAAATGTGGATCGGCTGTCACCTCGAGTCAGAGGCGAGGGAACGACCTCGATAGCCAGGGGATCCGATGGCCGCGGCGAAAAATCAACGGTGCCAACCTGTTGCCTCGAATTATCGTTTCGCATGAATTTTAACCCGAAGGTGGTCCTCTGTCTCTCTCCATTCCTCCTCACCCGTAGCCTTGACTTCCTAATTACGTCGTCTCTCTCACCGTGGCCTTTCCAATGATCTTTAACAGTATCAATTTACGATCGCTTGGAATCTTTCGTCGCTGACCACCTTTCTCTATCCTTCGGCTCTCCGGTTACCTTCCAACTTCTTCCATTTCGATCATTCGCCAGGTTGAAACACCGAAAGTTCCAGATACGATTCAGGCACAGTCGCGTGAATATCGTGTTTCCAAAGGAGAACGATGCCTTGCTCCTCCTCGTTAATCAATAGCTTCTAACGAGGATCGTCAACAAGGTTCTCTAATAGACGGTAACAGAACACCGTATTACCGTTCTGTTCGCCAGTTTCCTGGCCAAGTTGGACGTCTAATTGCCTGGATTTCGGCGTTTCTCGGTGGCTGCTGGCCAGCAATTATGCTAATTTCGATGGTTCCTAGAGGAGAATGGATCGCGGCGCGGAACCGCGACCGCAAGAAGACCACCGCGCCGCTCTCTCGCGAAACGAGGCTAGGTATCGATATTCCGCGCAATTACAATGATTACAGGGAAGCAACGCAAGAATAGCCGTTTAATTGGGTCGAGCCGCGGTCTCGGTAATCCGTGCCGGATGCGCGCCAGTTAACACGGATCCCGCGCAATTTTACCAAACGCGGCTTAATTATCGACACGTCCGGCGTAATTAGCCACGATTATTAATTAACGCTGGGGAGAACGGATCCCGGGGACCGTTAGAGAGATATCGATCGAAATTGAGAAGGTTTCTAAAGACGATCTTCGCGTAGAATTCGCGATTTTCTACCTTTGGCGCGAGAGTACGTGGCACTTGCGTGATAATTTGCTTGTTTCCGATGAAGATAGCGAAGTAATTCGAAGTGTCACGAGGAGGAAGCAGTCTACAGGTGTTCTACGCGCAGGTTACACGGAAACCCTTTCGTCGAGACGTTCTGGAGGATGCTGGAATACGTTTTACACGAAAGAACGATGTACACTTTAACCCTCTGCGCTCAAAGGTTTCTCTGCTTAGGGGTGTAGCAAATCGGAGCTTTGAAAAGTCCATTAAATTTTTACAGGGTGTCCCTGTTTTTTCGGTTAAAGTTTGTCAGTATCTTCGATGGATATAAGTAAAGAAGAAAGTCTATAGGTCCTACGTTCCATCTCAGTCTCCTCTCCTAGTGCAGAGGGTTTTAAATTTTTTAATATTAACCAAAATAAGTCATTTTCCCTATGAAAGTTTGTCTAGAGCTTCGTTATAAAAATTTAAAAAAATGTGTAAGAAGCCTGCATATCTCTTCTCAATCTCTTCTCGTACTGCAAAGGGTTCAAAATTTTTCAACACTAGCCAAAATGAGCCATATACAGAGTGTCCCAATTTTTCCCAATGGAAGTTTCTCAGTATCTTCAAGAGCACAAGTACAGAAAAAGGTCTAAAATAAACTGTGTAAGAAGCCTATACATGGGTTGAAACAGTGATCGGAATGCCTCGGTGTCACAAAAGAAACACTAATTCACGACATCTACAAGTGTCAGTCAGTTTGGATTCTACAAGTGTCAGTATAGATGGTCCTACGCCTCTGTTATCCTCGCTCGCTGTCGGTCAAGCGTTTAACCCTTTGCGATCGGCACATTTCTCTGATGGGACTACCAGCTAGTCGAAGCAAATTTACATTTTTCTTTTTATGTATAAGGATATTGAAAAACAGAATATTTTGAAACTGATACATTTCGTTTAATACATACTAGTTATAGTGCATAAAAATAAAACGTTTTAATTTTTGTAATTTTCCAAAGTACGATACTTGACAAAACAAAGATCATGCCGCCATAGCGGCGACACCGATTTCTAGAACAAAACTGAAATGCCGCCACTATGGCGGCACCGATCGCAAAGGGTTAATAGTTAATTTTTGACGCCTTCGTTTAATTTAGTCAGTCGCCATTTAATAGTAACTTATATATTTCTCATTTGAAATTTTTTTTAACATGTTGGTGAGATTTGCGTCACAGTGAACGTGTTAATAAGTAAATGTTGTTCAAATTATGTCGTGTTTCTCATTTGAAATTTTTTTTAACATGTGGTGAGATTTGCGTCACAGTGAACGTGTTAATAAGTAAATGTTGTTCAAATTATGTCGTGTTTGATGTCATTTTCATGAGAAAAATCTCATCAATATGTTGAGAAGAATTTCGGGATAAAAAAACGTAAAATTAAAAAAGTTGGTATTTACGTTTCATCCTTATCTTTATTCTCTGTCCTTGTCTACGTTCGGCAAACTACAAAGGCGGGCGCGAGGCTCGAAAACGTAGTCGCTGACTCTACAAGTGTCAGGTTTAGGTTCGTTGCGAACTGACACTTGTAGAGTATTCACTGTACTCCGTTTCATCCGAAAACCCTGCTTCGAGCTTGCCTCGCGACATTAATCATTCCGCGTTCTACAAGTGTCAGGTTTAGGTTCGTTGCGGACTGACACTTGTGGAGAATTTACTGTACTCCGTTTCATCCGAAAACCCTGCTTCGAGCTTGCCTCGCGACATTAATCATTCCGCGAGTGCCTTGTCAACGTAGACAGCAAAGTCAAACCGATCGATCATCCCGGAGTAGAATCTTCCCTCGCAAGATTCTACCTCGTTTCCCCAACACCCGGAAAATTTCACCGGCGCGTAATCCTCGTAGCCGTGTGGCGTAGACTCGTTCGTAGGATATTCCGGGCCGCGTAACATCATCGTCGCCCCGGCTGTTATTTTAACGCGCCGCGAGACTGTCGCGCGTGCAAACAGAGACGCGTGGAGGCTCGTTCGTACGGGGATTAACGTAAACAGGGATTAAAGCGAATATGTATGCAGCGGGATTCGGTGGAAATAAATTTCGGACAGAGGCTGCCTAGAAACGGGTTATCGAAGAACGAGTCAAGCGTAATTAACACCTCGAGACGCGGCGTGTCTCTACTAAACTTTCTAGCCTGGCTTCTTTCTCGAACCAGAGCTCCGTGAATTATTTTCACGATGTTCGCTGGCGAGTTTCCCCTCTTTAATTTTCGTTTAATTTTCGGGCTTCCACGGTGGTTCGCGAGAATTTTAACGAGTCCAAAGCTTTTCTCCGTCGTCGCTGCTTCGCTGCTCCTTCAGCTCGAGTATCGCGTATAGCTTCTATCCGCGGTAGACGTACGAAACGAACAAAGTGAGCTTGGGTGTTCGTCACGTGAAAAAGCTTCATACGGGTAAAGTCGTGTTTCTATCAGCCGGTCAAAGAATCTGCTTTTGAATTTCAAAGCGAATTTGCAAAACATCGGCATAAAGACCGCGGTGCACGTTCTTTCCGCTATTGTTCCTCCATTGTCAACGTTTGTTACATTTCCCAGTGTCCTCGCTACGGAGCATGCACAGCAAAGGGCATTGTTCTTTTGTGAGCCGCTTTTAAAGAGGTAAACGACACAATTAATTTCATTGCTTCCCAAAGAACCTTTCCTCCGCTCGTTTGCAGTAAAGCACAACGAGCAAAGGTACCTCATTCTCCTCGTTGAACTCGGCAAATCCTCGAAACGTCTTATTGTTGGAACAGCGAAGACCTCGTTCGATCGATCGCGTCGATTCATTATCGAGAGATGAACGCGTGTGAATTTGCTCGGTACCCTCGTTCCGACTGAGATTCCCGTAATGTAACATGTTCAGGATCTAATTATCTCGGCGAACGATGCGCCAAAGCGACAGGTCGATGCTCCGTTCAGCCAAGTGGCCGGAGGAACGCGTTTGATTAAAACCCATTTATCATTCGAACCGTGGTCCCGTTTAGTGCTCCGCTTCCAAATGTTCCACTGACTTTTGCCTGCCTTTTCATCCCTCCTCGCGATTCTTTCTTCTTCCATTGCTGCCTCGTGCACACGCGAGGCCTCTCATTACCGAACACTTACAGCATCTCTTCGAATATTTTCGAATAGTTTCGCTATCTCGTGGACAAAGATCTAATTACTTTCATTGAGAAATGGGATACCAGAGTCCCATGATTTTCACATTTTCGTGCACTCCCAATTCGAATCAGAAAATAGGCTGTTTTAGCACTGAAAAAGACTCTACGCCAGGTTCAGAGCACCCCGAAATTTATAGTGTTGATGAAAATTCGTTAGAATGTAGGAAACTCTGGAGTTCCAGTCGGATCTAGAGGGTAGAAAACACTCTACAATTTATTATCCACTCTTTCTCATCCCAATTCATTCGTGGAATTCGACTCGCCTGAATTTCGCGACTTTCCGCTTCACGCGCGAAACGTCGATATTACTCACGAGGCTTGCGTCGTCACTAACAAGAGAAATTCCACGCTAACGATCCCAGACACGCGGCGAGGAACGTGGGGGAGGGAAGAGCTGGTTCTGCGAAAAGAGAATTTACGTTTCGTTAGCGCTTCTCGGTCTCCGGAAGACCAGGTACGGGAAGTGCGAGGAAAAAGCGGGGTAGGAAAGAGCAGCGCGGAGTTCTCCGACGGTTGATTACTTGACGAGAGCCACCTCGAATCGATAATCGAGCCGCAATCCCCGCCGGCTAAAATGATAATGTTCCTGCGGGAAATCCGCTGCTCGTTCGCGCCACAATCCACTTGAACCGCCTTGCGGATTCGAACGGTACACTTTCGGCTCGCTTCTTTTCCCCCGCGTGCACAGTCCAAGGCGTAGATTACCTACGTGACTTCGCCCTCCTACAATCTCTTCCTGTTCCCCTTGCTCCTTTTGCTCTTCGGTCTCCCTTTCGTGCCGGTCGTTTTATCCCTTCGGCTGGTACCTTGCCAGAAATCAAACGGATCGCCTTCCGTTGCGTTGCTGGATGCGGGGAATTATTTCGCTTGCGGATCTTTAGAGGAAAGCCTGAAAATCTGGATTTCTGGTTTGTGAGAAAACTAACGCGGTAGATTGGTAATTTTTGGAGTACGTTAGGAACTGCAAAAGAGTATAGTCGTTGGAAGAAACACAAATTAAAGAAAAATAGCGTGTATTACCACCTTTTAAAAACTTTGCTTTTGGCCGTATCACTTTAAAATTCGTTTTATTGAACTAACGTGGAAGAGTGCACAGGAGAAAATAAAAAATGAAACAAGTTTTCAAAGCGTCTACAAGCGCCAATAGCGGTGAAAGAGTTGAGTAGATCGATACACCGTCACCTAACCCTTTTCCACTCCTTATCTCCTCACGTTTTCGTCGTAAACATCGTAAACTTTGTGTAAACTTGGACAGCTGACCGATCCCGCTATATCCCTCCCACCAACTACACCAATCTCCCATGCACGACATTTATCTCCTTCCCCGACAAGTCAAACCCATCAACGAACCGTTCAATAAGGGAAACATCGATCGATCCACGTTACGTACGTGACGTTTTCCATTTTCCACCATTATTCCACGATAAAACAGGTTCTCGATCCTCTCTCTACCAGCCAACGATCTCGAACGTTCCGTGCCTAGACTCGTCCGTGTAGAGACGCTTCCTTATCTTCCTCTTCGAGATTAGATACGTGACCTTAACCGTCCCGATAGTTTTATCCACTCGACAATTTTTCCTCCGGTTTTCCAAGCCCCCGCCGCGGTCCAAAGACACGAGACGTTCACCGTCCCGCCTCGAAATACGACGAGTAACGATCCAGCGGCTCGGAATTTCAATTCACGCGGCGGTTTGCCAACCTAGGTAGAGAGTATACCGTTGGTCGTTTTCCTCGTGTTTCACCAACGCTGCGCCGGGTAACTCGATTTCACCTCCGGACACATCGATTCGCCGCGGTTTTCCCACCAACCAGTTTAAGAATTTTCACCAAGCTTTACAGGCCCCCTCCTCCAGTCTCTCCTTTCCGGGATTTCAAAGGAAACACGCTTCCTCTGGCCCATTTCGCCCGCTGACAGATTTATTCGCCCGCCAGACGCGAGACTTTGCTCGGAATTAATGCGACACACCGCGTCTACCCTCCAACTTTTTCCTAAATATCTACTTAACCCCTTAACCGTGTGTTCCCATGTGACAAACTGCGCCGAGAAATTGCGTATTTCTTTCTCTCGGTTTTTGTAACATTGCAGGGATATTGTGTAAGTGGACACCCTTCGTCTTTCTTACAATCCTCCTTTCTCCCTTCGCTCTTGTCTTTCATACCCGCTCACGCTCGATCACAGATTTGTGCCCGCATTCGCACACTCTTGATTTTCGGAAGAACTGTCACTCGGTCCAAACACTCCTCACTCGATCCGACTATCACTCAGCCCAAACATCCTACAATATTAAAGTACCGAGGTTTTTAATGCAAATCTTTGTTTTCGGTGAAATACAAAGTCTGCCTGCGACTCCTAATGCCATCCACTAATAGGCAAATGCTCGACATAAAATTCGCGATAATTCCCAGAAATTGCCGAATTTTTAAAGAGCCTAGACGAGGCGAATTCGTTAAGAGGTCGACAATTAACGCTTCACCCAATCAAATTGACGGTCGTTTTTAAGTGGAACGTCAGACGATGAATTATCGAAATCTCAGTTATTATTAATTTGCCCGATTTTCTCGGCGGAAGTCGCGATAAGAGGGTGGTAGTCGGGTAGCAAAAACCGATCGACGGGTGTAAATTATGTCCTCCTTCGATTAATTGCCGTTCTCAGAACCACCTGTTGTTTGGACAGTAATCTGGTACAGTAGGCGACAGAGCAGCCTCTACGTACATCGATTGCACCGATAATGGTTATCGATAGCCGTGTGCATCGATCGTTTCGCAACTCGAGGCGGAACCAAGACGTTCCCAACGAAAACTTACCCGTCGCCTGCCTATCCGCCAAACAGACCTACTTTATTTACGGGCTTGTTTAACAACGAATTAAACTATCCCCGGTGCTACGACGGAGAGAGAGCGGGCAAATTTTCCATTAAAAAGCACCGGTTATCGTTGTTTTGCCGCGCGAAACTCGGTAAAAATTTCAACGAAGGTTGAAGCGGTGCAAAGTTGAATCGCAGGCGAAAACTCGACCAATTTTAATTCCACCTTTATACACAGACGGTTGATTAAATTTACAATTAAAACCACGCTGTTTTGCTGCCACGGAAAATGAGCTTTCCCTCTCCTCTCCGCTTCGCCTGCATGACCAGCGACGCTCGAAAGCGACGAAGACATTTTTAATTAACGCGCCGTGTCGCTTGCTCGTGAATATTTGTCGAAATCGTCTACCTGCAGCGCTCGAATGATTCATAAACCTGTTTTCAACTTTGCTCCGGCAACGTGCCGCGAAGAGTGAATTTTCGTTGATTTTTAACGTAGAGAGGCTCTGTTGGATATGATAAAATTCGTGGAAACGAATTGATTTCTTTCGGAACCTTTCATTATCGGATGATTTGGTTGGTGGGAGAATGAGGCAGCTCGACGCGGGAAAAGGGGACAGATGACAGGTTTCGGATGAAAACGCTTGATTGACAGCGGCCGATAGGTTCGAATTGCCACGCGATAACGCCACCTGTACGCGTTAGATCAATTAAATACGCGGCAGCTTCGAAATTGATCTACGCTTAATTGAAAACGAGCGATGGACGCGTGCTGGCGAGGATTCGACGTCGTGTTACTCGCGCGTAATTTCGTAACGAGCGACTAGCAGCTAGCTCTGCTTTGGTCGGTGACGTCGACGGAATTCTTGAGTTAACTTCTGAAATATTGAAAATGAAGCATAGTTCATTTACGATCATTTTGAAATCTAACTCGAACCTTACCAAAAGAAAACTAAATACACCCGTCTTCCCGTTTATTTATTTGAAATAAATATGTATTTCTGAGACTTACACGTACTAGCTTTTATTTCCAATATTTTTTTTTTTGTACCGACAGACTTTATTTACGCGATTTTCATTCAAGTGGAAAACGTTTGACACTATCAAATTTTCTATTCACTAAGGGTACACATATCCAGTTTTTGTAAGGTGTGCTTAAAAAAACTTGGAGAGATTATCTTCACTTTTGTGACAAAAAGCGTTCTGGAACCACACCACGAGGGCGACGATAAATTTTTGACGAGGACACAGTCGTAAGAAGATCCTAAGGCAAGGGGTTACTTCGATCGACAAGTATCAGATTGCATAAAGAGCAGAATCTTGTTGGAAGCGAAAGAGGGTGGTAGAGATGCAATAAGGGATGCACGTTCGGTAAAACTGCGTTCGTCGAACCCGATAATTTCCCAGCGGCGGAAACGAAGCCACCGATAATTTTCTTGCGCTTGGAAGCCTTCTTTACGGTTCATTTGCATAAATACGAGGTCAAAGGGTGTCGATTAGAGGCGGCACACCGACGGTGCTCGCCAACGAAATTCGTGGCCAGCAGCGTCCACTTCGTTCTCCGATCGTTATGCACCGCTGCGAGGGGTGCTCACGCTTTTGTTTCTTTCACCGCCTCCTCTCTCTCTCTCCGTCTGATGATTATTTATAAGACAATTTTCTTCGTGTCTGTGCAACGATAATAAATTCCACGGTTG
Source organism: Habropoda laboriosa (assembly GCF_001263275.1). Lineage (NCBI taxonomy): Eukaryota > Metazoa > Arthropoda > Insecta > Hymenoptera > Apidae > Habropoda > Habropoda laboriosa. The sequence goes on from NW_017100262.1 coordinate 124,488, forward strand.
CGAGGCTTGAAAATTTATTCGCAATTCTCTAGTCCCTCCTCTTCTTTGATCGTTTAACCATTGTACATAGCACTGTGAAAGAAAGGCGGTGTAAAATTTGAAATTTTCCACGGAAATTTCTCTCGACTGGCTAAACCAAGTTGGTATTATTCGGCGAATAGACGTGACACGGAATTGTTTCAACAGTTTATAGCGGACTCTGAAATTAGCTCTCGAAATAATCCTCTCTCTCTTTTCTCCAGTTGATTCACCTAAGAGACTTCCGCTGTCTCTGTAAATATTTTCCAGGACGTAGGAAACAAGACACCTTTCCCAGCAGATTGAAAGAATCCCCGAGGCTCGCGTCACACCAAATAAAGATACACTTGTTCGCGGATCCCGTGGACGTGTGTGCAACTCGCGCAATAACGCGATTCAACCCCGAGCCACACGCTTGCTACGCCAGTCAAAAAAGGGAAATCCGCGGATTTCCGTCCCGCGGGACTCGCACTGTCGCGTATCTCGAAACCGGATCCTTTTACGCCGGTCGAAAGCGGGATCGCTGAGAGATGCAAATCCTCGGCTGCGCGAGGAAGAAAGTCC